>NW_027467198.1:15000-27500 GCF_046128005.1 Genypterus blacodes | reverse complement strand
TCCATCCTCATCCTCACCCCTTCGTCTGTCTCTGTGTGTCAGACTCTTATGAGCTGGAGGCCTTGGCCACAGACCAGCACCCAGCCCGTCTCACCCTCCCCCTCTCTCTGATCTCCAGGCTCTCCCGCTGTCTCACCTCCCTTTTCTCCGCCGCTCTTACAAACTGGGTCACCTGTCTGTCTCGCCGCTTCCACGGGTTTCTCACACTCATCGGCCGTCTCGCCCTCTGCGCTGCCGACTCTCCTGCCCGTCTCACCCTCTGCCCCCCCTGACTCACCTCCACCTTCCACCTCCCACACAGCCAGACCTGCGGCGTCTGCTACGTGAGAACACAGCGCCCCCCTGTGGCTGAGTCCAGTACTGCTGAGCCTCCACAGGCAGACCCTCTGATCTGAGGAGGTGGAGACCAGCAGGCCTGGGGTCAGGAGCTTCAGGGAGGTCAGGGGGGCAGCGTGGGCCAGCGGGACGTGGGCCTGGGACTGGAGCTGAAGAGAGAGGAGGGGCTGGGCCTGGACTGGGAGCTGTGGCTCCTCCTGGGAGTCAGAGCGCTGCTCCAGAGTCTGAGAGAACCCTCTGCTGCCCCCCTCCTCCCTCTCTGGGTACTGCACCCTCACTGTGGACACCGTCAGCTGCCCATCATCCCCGCCGCTGGCAACAGTTACCAGGCAACCTCCCTCTTGTTGTCCCAGTTTCTCCCACCAGACAGCCAATGAGTTGACGCCGCTCTGGTGTGCGGGAACGATCAGGAGGGGGAGGGGCGGAGGCGGAGCTTCACTCTGGCTGCTGCTGGTGGAGGAGGAGGAGGGAGCTGTGGTCACATCCCAAACTGCTATCTTCCCATCTGTAGCAGCGCTGAAGAGCAGCCGATACCTGAGAGGAGGACGGAGCAACATCACACACAGTCACACACTTATTATAACACACACACACACACACACACACACACACACACACACACACACACACACACACACACACACACACACACACACACACACACACACACACACACACACACACACACACACACACACACACACACCTGTTGCCTTGTCCGTCCTCCAGGCTGCAGGTGGCGACACTGAGCACACAGCGCTGGTGGTGAAAGCTCTCCCACAGCAAATCAATGTGACCTTTGACCTCACTGAGGGAGAACAATCTGGATGAGGAGAAGAGCAGGAAACATCTTAAAGAACAATCAGGATCCTCTACATCTACATCTTCTGACTGTCATTTAGACAGACAGACAGACAGACAGACAGACAGACAGACAGACAGACACACACACACACAGTGAAGTGAGGTCCAGGTGTGATCAGACTCTAGATGTCTGTATGTTTGGTTGACTGACCTCACAGCTCCGTCGCTGCAGGCCAGAGACAGGAGGACGCCGTCTGTCCCACCGTCCATCAACGCCACGGACATGTACCTGAAAACAAGAAGAAGAAGAAGAAGAACATGAAGACAACATGCAGCCAAATACAGATTCAACATCAACCATCTGTTTACATCCTCCATCATTAAAACAGTTAGCAGAGGATGGTTTCGATCCATCGACCTCTGGGTTATGGGCCCAGCACGCTTCCGCTGCGCCACTCTGCTGTCAATCACCCCAGATGGGACTCGAACCCACAATCCCTGGCTTAGGAGGCCAGTGCCTTATCCATTGGGCCACCGGGGCTTTACACACTGAGGGGCGTACAATGATTTCATCTGTGTGTAAAAGAACAACAGATACAAGAGAATGACTGACAGCAGAGCAGAGCGGCTGAAGAGGAGGGGTGCTGTGTGTGTGTGTGTGTGTGTGTGTGTGTGTGTGTGTGTGTGTGTGTGTGTGTGTGTGTGTGTGTGCGCAGATGTTTATGTGGGTTACCATGGAGATATCATTCAAGTTACTATGGGGAGGTCAACCAGTCAGATTATACAAGTCAAATGTACAAAACGTCTTGGTTGTTATGGTAACTTGGACATGTTGACACTTGAGAGAGGGGGTAACTCCTTCTTGCCTGGTTTCTGGGTCGGCCTTCACCGTCTTGTGTCGGTTCCTCTTCCTCTCCCACTGAGCGTCCAGTCGGTGTGCGGCCACCTGGATGACCTGGCAGGCCGGGCCCAGGTTCTGCCCGTCCCAGCCCGCCCACAGCCTGTAGCACTGGATCTGAGCCCGCCCCCCCGCCGAGACCACCAGGGCGGAGAGGCCGGACGCCGCCCGTCTTTCCACCGCCGCCGCCAGCGCCCTGACACTTGAGATGTGGTCGGTGATGACTGACAGAACTCTGACGGCGCCAGAGTCCGGCTCCACGGCCAAAACCGTCACGCTGGTGTCCTCCCCTCCGGTCACCAGGACCTCCCAGGACTCCCTCCCTACATGACCCGGTCCCTGGATCCTCCCCAGCCTGCACACACACCCGATCCCCCTCCCGTGGACGCCCTCCCTCAGCCCCCAACCCCCGGGTTTCCCTGCCACCCCGGCCAGCGTCGCCGCCTCCCTTGGGGGTCGCGAAGCCAGAACGGCCCCCTGCTTTACAAAGACCACCACTCCAAATCCAGGCCAGACTCCTTTGCGGGACGGCCAGAGGCTCCAGGAGCGATGCCCCCCGCCGCACGGGACCGCCAGCAGCCTCTCCTGCCTCACAGGGTCCCACACCACAAAGTGGACCGCATGGAACCCCACGATGACAAACCGGGCCTCTTTCCCCTCGAGTCCTGCTTCACCTCCTGAACTTCCCTTAACTCCTTCCTCCCACGTCATCTCTAGCCTGTCGCATTCCTCGTCGAGCTCCGCTTCCTCTTCTGGAACTTCTCTCTCCAGAATCAAGACCCTCTCCAGCCACTCCATGCCCCTGCAGGCCCGCTGGACTCGCAGAACCTCCAGCTGAAGCTCGTTGCTGCGATCTACTATCTGGTCTCTGTGTTCTGCCGGTGCCGGTCGTGGCGTCCGCCGCACCCTGAGGACTCTGACGCAGCCGTCCCTGCCCGTGCTGTAGAGCAGCCGCTGGTGTCGGCTCAGCGAGGTCACGCCCTGTTTCCCGTGGACCCCGAACAGGAAGCTCAGCGGCTGCAGCGTGACGCCGCCGCCTTCATCCCTCTCCCCTTCGTCTCCCTTACGCTCCGTTATTTGTCTCTCCCCGAACAAAAGCAGGGACCCTCTCCTGTCTCCACACACCCACAGCGCCCCCTCTGTCCTGGAGTGGAGGCGCACCGCGGCCGTCAACCAGCGTTTGGCACAGGGGGGGAGGAGGAACGGCGTGAGAGGAGCGACACCCAGAACCAAACCGTTACCATCGAATCTCACCTCGACGCTCCAGCGATAAACACGCCCCTCGGCTCCTGAGGCTAACAAACACGCCGTACCACTGGAACTTCCTCCTCCTCCTCCATTTTGCCAGACCAGGCTGTGGATCTTCCCGCCCCCCCCTCTGAGTGCGACCCCACACTGAGGCCGGGCTGTGATGAAGACCTGAACGTCTCCGCTGAGGTTCCCCACGGCGCACAGATCGACCGCGACCGCCGAGTCTTTCACCGCCACCGTCACAGTTTCCATCACGCAGTACGACTGAAACGCCGTCGGCCCTCGCCACATTATCTCCCAGCATCCTTTGCTGTACTGGTAAACGATCCCTTGATCCGTACAGACGATGAATCTGTTCTGTGCCCATGTCGGGTTTTCATCCCCGTCTCCAGCGATGCACACGACTTTAGGTAAACCCTGACCGGGGAAGTTTAGGTCTGTAAGCGTCTCCTTCACTGCTCCCTCCTCCTCCTCTTCCTCCTCTTCCTCCTCCTCCACCTCCCACAGCCTGACCCCTCCATCAGCCCCGCCCGTCGCCACCCACCTCGCTCCCCTCGGCCTGTCCTCCTTTGTCTTGCTGACCGCCAGCGAGCGCACCCCTCCGGCTCGGTGCCCCTTCAGGGTCCGGACCACCGTCCCCCCTCCGGCCTGGTCCCACACCAGGCAGGCCCCGTCCTCCCCAGCACTGAACACTCTGCCAGGGGAGAGACGCACCGAGAAGACCCGAGCCTGGTGTCCATACAGCACCCGTAAACAAGCCGGGTTCACGTCCCCACATTCTCCTCCGGCTCCTCCCAAGACGCCGACGCCCCACAGCCGAACGCTGCGGTCGTCTGAGGCCGAGGCCAGCAGCTCTTTTTCCTGCAGGTAGGAAATGCTGAAGATGACGCCGCTGTGCCCCAGCAGACGCCTCTGCACCGGGGCTTTGAGCTCAGAGTCGTGTTCTCCTCCTCCTCCTCCTCCTCCTCCCCCTGCTGCTCCAGGCTTCCACAGGATCAGCTGGTTGAAAACCGTCCCTCCTACCAGCACAGCGTCCTCCCAGGATCCACGCAGCAGAAGAAGAGCAGAGTAGAGCAAACAACCCTCCAGACAGGAGCTCTGCACCAGGGCCTCTCCTTTCACAACATCCAGGAGCAGAGCTCGATTGTGGGCCAGAGCCACACCGACCAGCGGGCCTCCCTCTCCAGAGAGCCAGCAGACATCCAGGGCCCAGTCCTGCAGCTGCACCAGGGGGCCCACCGCCTCCAAATGGTCCCCATCCTGAAGCCTCAACAGGATCACAGCTTTGCCCCCAAACACTGCCAGGTCATAGGAGCTCTGTCCTGAGAACACACAGACACACAAACAGACAGACAGAGAGACAGAGAGACAGACAGACTTCAGGACAAAAACGCTGAGACACAAATATATTAGATTTCCTATCCACAAGAACACACACACACACACACACACACACACACACACACACACACACACACACACACACACACACACACACACACACACACACACACACACACACACACACACACACACACACACACACACACACACACACACACACACACACACACACCTTCTTTGTCCTCCCCGTGGGCTCCAGAGCTCTGTGCCGCTCGGGGTCTGATGCCGTGGATGCGGTGATTTTGGAGCACGCTCAGTGAGGCGCAGGCTTTAGGCCGCGGCTGGAGGCGGTACAGCGTCAACACAGGACCCTCACCTACAGGACAGGAGAGGAGAGCAACATTAAACACAGTGAGACCTCCGTGTGCTGCGACAAGACAAGAACGGCCAGGAGTAAACAGTGCTGATGAAGATAATATAAGATAATAAATGATGGCAGAGAAATGATGGATTTTCCTTCACTTAATCATTTTAAATAACTTTATACCTTAACTTTAGAACTTCTTGTCACAGATATCAAAAGTCTTGACACAGGAGCTTTATAAAGTCAAACATGACACAGCACCTTTATTTACCTGCACACTGAACAAAGGATGATAAATCTAAAGAACCAAATCAAAGCTCAGCTGATCACCTTCAGCAGTTTCATCGTTTTGTACTCATTGTGTTTGATCAGCACCTGAACACACCGTAACCTAGTGACGTCAATGTAAACACAAACAGCTCTGAGATGCGCCTGCCTAAACAGATACATGTGTTTGAGTTAAGTGACGTCACCTGTTAGCAGGTGAGAATCCTGGAGGAACTCGAGCGCAGTGACAGGAGCCAGCAGAGCCGCGGTCTCCATCTCCAGACTCAGCTGCTGTCACTGACGTCACCTGGTAAAACAAAAACAAAGTGAACTACGAGTCCAGTCCAGCGTTAGCCTCCCGGTTAGCCAGAGAAGCTAACGGAAACCACTCTTATGTTAGTGGGCGGCTACAAAAACATAAGAGCAACTTTGCAAAGTCAATAACAAACCGGTTGCGTGTTTTACTTCCACGGCATAAAGCGAAACTCTGAAAGAGCTTCGACCCCGCATCAAAACAACTCTGTTCCCATCCACGGTTCATCCGTCCACATGTGTTCGGCTCTCTTTCCGTGCTACCTCGCAACCAATCAGAGCACTTTTCACTCCTGCGGTCATGAAGTGAGAGCGACTCTGATTGGCCAGGCGAAAGTGGTGCTGCCTTCAGTGTTTTCTAAATAACACGGATGTCGGAGGCACGCCGACAAACATGCAGCAAATTATTACCGCACATGGTTTGATTATTTATGTTAAAACTAAAACATAAACTTATATATCATGTAAAAAATATCAAATATACGCTGTAATGACAGAACACTCACACAGGGTCGCATGAACAAGCAGCGGCTCTGAGTCTTCGGAGCGGACTGTGAACGCACCGTGGGCTGGCTGTCAGGTAGCGGTCCTGCTAACTTGCCAGCCAGCGTCAGCGGTCCAACATGCCGGGATGTAAATTCCAGGACTCGTGGCTATCAAAGGAGATTTACAAGGACTGGCTGCTGAAGGACCCGCAGGACATCCACTTCGCCCGATGCAGGGTCTGCTGCAAATCCATCAAACTCCAGACGATGGGCGAGGCTGCGCTGACCAGCCACGCAGGCGGAGCTGGCCACAAAGCGGCGCTGCGCAAGCTGCTTGAAGGTACAGGAGCTTCCGCCTTCGCCCCAATATGAGGGGAAACGGGCAATTAATCGATCATCGATTCATGACGATTTGCTTAACAGGCCTTAGTGTCTGTCTGTGGTTGTTGTCGATGCGTGCGTACAACAGGAAACAGTAGAGAAGTGTATGTTTGTGAGCGTGTGTTCATGTAAACATCCGGCTCAGGTAAACAACCCAGGCTGGACTTTTGTGATCAGATAGTTTCCTATCTGTTCTCAGGTTGTTGTCAGTGTAGTCTATGTTTCTGTGTTGTAGATTTCTCTGTTTGTTTGTTTGTTTGTTCATCTCATAAGTTTATATTTCACCACTACACATGACAACATGACATGCTTCTATACCAGCATAACAACATAACTGTATAAAGTCACAGGTTTGTATCCCATCATAATAGGCTCTCACATCATCAGGTAACTGTAACACATCAGCACCGTGCATACTGGATGCTTCCATACTAATAAGCTCAAACCGTAACGATCTGATAAACATCCGTGTGTTTATAGTGAGCAGTAGTTGTTGGAGGTCAGATGAAATCCCTGTGCTGATCTCAGGTGTCCTTGTTTTGCCCTCAGTAGAACAGTAGTGCTGTTTAATAACTAGTCCCAGCGTGTAAATATTTATATTCTTCCAGTAGCATATGACAGTTTAGTGCAGGAGATAATACTCCAATCACCAGCTGATTGAAATTTGTGAAAAAAGATTTTTTTAGTGAAGGTGTTGTTCCTGCTTCCACCAGACGGAGGCGCTGTTTGCTCATTTGACTCACGTCCTCTCCCCCTTTTCCTCATTTCAGGTAAATTGCTTGTGATTAACGTCCCTGAGCAGGTGAACGGCGGCTACATGAAGGTAAATGATGTTAATTATATATGAATATTGATGTGAAAATGAGCAGTGATGGTCAGTTATCCCTTTAAACGGTCTTTGTCTCTCAGAATGAGGACAGTAAGGAGCACGTGTCCCTCAGCCTGCAGCCCGACGCCTTCGACAGAGGAAGTGAGTGGTCCGATCCACGCCACAGCCCCACCGCAAACTCCCATCATGCAGAGCTGCAGGACGCTGCCTTTGCCGGATCCTACATCACCTCGCAAGGTACCGGCCCGTTGCTATGGAATTTGTTGCTTGGAAACATTGACATCGTGAACGTTGTTTTGTTGTCTAATAGACTGACAGTTGTTCAGCTGGAGGGAACACACATTAGAGGTGCTGGGTTCAGATCTGAGCAGAAAGCTTCAGTTTAAGTCTCACAGGTTCACAAACACAACATGCAGAGAAGAAAGAGTCTTATTTTCTACTGTGAGAAAGATGTGACCTGATTATTCTAACTTCAAAAGTGCAATAGAGCTTTTTATTATAAAGTTATTATAAAGTTAGATCCATTTATTGCAGCCAAGGTGCTCTCCCGATGCTGTCCACCAGGGGGCGTTACCTGGCCGGACGTGATCACAGCAGTGAAGGTGACAAGGGGTTAAAATAAGGGAAAGGAACAAACATAATCAGCTTTTCCCTTGTTGAGATGCAGTGACACCAAAGCTTCCCCAGTTCACCTCAGTGCAGAGCCCCACACAGCACCTGTCACTCACTTTTGACCTCTGACCTCCCAGGTTCCTCCAGGATCATCAGCCCCTGTCACCCGGCGGCGTCCGGCAGCGAGCCGGAGGAAGCCAGCCAGCGGTCTGCTCGTCACAACAACGCCACGCACCTGACCAAGCTGCAGCACAAACAGAGGACGGAGGCTCTGGAGCAGCAGATGAAGATCCTGGAGTGGGAGAACAGGATGAAGATGCTGGCCTGGGAGCAGGAGCTGATGAAGGAGAAGAAGAGAGCGGCCAGGCAGAAGCAGAAAGCCTTCAGGATGAAGAAAGAGTACTACAAGGCCAAGCTAAAGAGGATGGGAGAGGAGGCGCCGCCCTCTTCCTCCAGCAGCAGCGACGAAGAGGAGAAACCGTCCAGTCACGCAGGATGAACTGAGGAACTCGCTGCTTCTCTGATCTTTTCTTCTTCTCTTGTTTTCTTTGTTCCATAGACTATTTTTATACCTCATTTTTATACTTGGCAGCAGAAAGAAGAGCCGGATTGTGAGTTTGCTTCATCTCAGCTGTTTGTGAGATGAAGAGGAGGATTTCAACCTTCTTCTTCTTATGATGACCTCATCATGTAACAGAGGTAAAGGACCAATCAGAACCAAGCTCTCAGGACGAGTCAGGACCTGAGGGTTTGGGCCATCAGATGTTTCTGTGTTGGCGTCAACTTTGAGTTTAGCAATGTTGACAATGTCCAACACTCCTGAAGATGTGACAGGAAGTGAGCTGTGGCGTTTAAATCATGACTATAATCCAACAAGTTACATTCATCTGAGTAGCTTAAGTCTATTTTACTGGATGCTTTATGTTATTTTAGTAGATTTTGACTTGTAAAGTTGCTTTTGTTTATGCATGTCAGCCTGAAGATGTTATGATTGTGCAATATCACACTATAAGACACACACACACACACACACACACACACACACACACACACACACAGCCTTGTTGTAGGAATAAGTCTTTTTTTTAATGTCCAATATTTCTCTTGTTTCCTCGGTAACGGGGGAACAGCTGTTTCCGTGCTGCCGGCACAGAAGGCATCCCATAATGAACACACAAGCTAACAAAGACACCCTCCCGTCCCTCCCGTCCCTCTCTTCTCCCCCCTTTTCCTCCCTCCCCCATCAGAACGTCTTTTGGTCTGGTTCCTCAACAGGTTTAGGTGTAAATACTGGATCAGGTTTGGATCTGCTGCAGGTCTGATGCGTCTTTGATAAAGTGGACAAGCAGAGAAAACGTTTGATTTGGGACCTTTGGCACTTTTTATACCAAGAACTCTAAATTAACCCATGGATGTCCTGTTTGGGTCCAGATGACATTAAAAGCATGAAATGTAATTCCAGTTCCATTTGCCAAATATGTTCACAAGATAAATAACATTGAAATAAATGTTTAAAAAAAAAAAATTTCTTTTGAAAATGCATCATATCTGCCAAAACCACCAAATTTGATGATGTGCACACAAATCTCAACATTCAAGTTTAAAGGAGAAAGCTGTTTGCATTTGCATTTGTTTGTAACTTTGGAGCAACAATTCTCACAACATGTACGTGTTTGATGCATGTAAACATTATATTGGATCCTTTGACTTGTTGACTGCTGCACTACAAGACTTCAAGTAATCCAACACTTGAAGTTGAGCGTTTTAATCTGCGGGTTCCTGTTCTCTGGTCCAGGTTTGTTCAGTGGGAGATCAGATCAGGTGACATATTCACACACAGCCTCTCTTATACCAAACAGTGACAGAAGCAAACAATACAATGCCAATAAATGATCAATAAATAAAATAAATCTCATGTTTGTACATAGTGGGAATAAACAGCAGCAAGACAGAAAGAGGGAGTCGAGGAATCAAAGCAGGAACAAAGAGGTGGAGTGAAGTCTGTTTGGCAAGAACAGTGGGACAGGGACGAGGAAACCACGAGCGGCGCTCAGAGGAGGAGGGGCCAGATGTGTGACAGGGTTTGACCATGGCCTATGTTTCTGTCTTCTGTAACGATAAACGTCTTCACCTTTGTTTCTAAAGCTCGGTGTCGTCTGTTCCAGTCTGTAACTCAACGATGACTTCTGCTCTCGGACGCACAAGTCCCTCTACGTTACAGAACATCAGAGAAATCTGGAGAAGGTCGCCATCAAGGTCGCCATCATGTCAGGGTTTGGATCAAACGTCCCTCTAACAGCTCAGCCCAGCAGACGCTCTGAGATGGGACCAGACAGTCTCCAGATTTCAAGGAACGCAAACTATGTCGTCATCTTACAGCAACGAGCTGATGGGGTTCTGGTTCAGAGCCTCACAGACATGAGGAGGGCACATACACACACACAGAGGGGCGGGACCACAGCAGCAGACGAGGGGGTGGAGCTTTGATGATCTGGACCCTTCACGCCAGTTCTCCCTCTTCACACAATCATCGCGTTCCTTCTAATCTCTCTTCTTTCTGATTCTCTCTTCCTGTATTTACAATCACTTCCCTTCCTGAACCTTTCCCTCGGTACGAATCTCATCGTGTCGATAATCTCATCCAAAGCTATTGCCGGACCCCTGGACCCCTGGACCCCTGGGTCCCTAGACTCCTGTACCCCTGGACCCCTGTCGCTGTACACAAAGTGAGGAACACTTTAGAGGGAAAAACCTGTTTTGGGGAGAATTTGGGATTTTTTGGGAGACTTGGGTTTTCTTTTTTTTTCCTCCCTCAGCGACGAACGAGACTGCACTAACACCGACCGCACGCGACCTCACGCGGACGCGATCGTTAAAAAAAAAAAAAACGTCACAAGAGATTTCTTCTTCATCTCCAATGAAAAAGATACAAAACGTATAAAAATGTTATTTACAGTCTTAATTCCTTTTTTTTTCTTTGTTGGGATCGAGCCGATCTTTGAGTTTGACGTTGAAATCTGAGGAGTTTCTGTTTTGTCTTGAAGAGTTCGTAGGTAGTCAGGACGGTCGACACGGCAACCGTCCGAAGAATGGCAAACGTGGGACCACCGGCGTCCGCAGAGATCCTGCTCGCTCTGCAGACCACTTCCTCTCCACCGACGTCCCGTTCCACCCGGGCGACCCGAGCGCCACAATGCACAGCAGGATGTGGAGGCCGTCATCAAGACTGTCCCTCACTTCTGTGGGCTCTGAAAGGAAAAGCATCCATCAGATTCACACAGAAACAACAATCAGACCAGAGGGAGATGGGAACAAGAGGACGGTGGGGAAAAGGGGAGGAAGAAGAAGAAGGAGACGCAGAAGAAGAAGAAAGGCTGAAGGGAGGAAGAGGAAAGGTGAGGAGATCCAGCCTGAGCTGCTGGGGAGAAAGGGGAGGAGCCAACAGGAGGGTTTCCATTGACCGGAGCTTTGTGCGAAATGTGACACAGAAAATTTCTCAACCATCACAAACACATCTCTGCTCTCTTGTGCATCCTCATCGGAACACAGAAGATGGAATTCCATTTGTTTTGAGCAGATGGAGAAAATCCTGATGGCCCTGAGTTACTATGGCAACTATAGTTCCTTCCCTCTGCTCTGTTACCCCGATTAGCTGATTCATGTCTGAATGCTCTCAGTAGAACATTAGAGCCTAAACACTGAGAGATTATTGATCATCAGAGAGCGATGACATCATAGCATCATAATGACATCATATAATCTGATCTTAATATTGTGAGAGGAGAAAAGTGAACTAGTGTATTAGTTTTGCGTAAAAACAGACAATGGAAACACGAGGAAGGGAAGAGACAAAAGGTTTGCTTGCAGACTTACTCTGAGTCGGGGGAAAGCTCAGATATGCTGTGGGAGGTGACAGACCGGGGCGGGGAGGGGGAGGGTCTATGGGCGGAGCCATTAGGCCCAGGGTTAGAGGCAGCAGTGGGAGGAGTCAGGGCAGAGGAGTTGAAGGAGGCCAGGATGGAGGACAGAATGTCCAGGTGTTCACTGGATGGTTGTCGGCCCAGAGTGTTTGGGTTTGAGCCCGGGCCCTGAGCCACAGGGTACCTACATGGAGGCGCCGAGTCCAGCCGCCCCCTGCCCTGAGCGCCCGCAGGGTTCTGCTCCTGCTGGGGCTCCTCAGAGATGGGGGGAGGCGGGGAGGAGGAGGGCGCCTGGTCCGGGTGTGAGGGCTGACGGGGAGGGAGAGTGCGGAGCCACTCCCGACACGGCTGAGCTTGGGACGCCACCCCGTTGGTCTCCAGCTGCTCTCTCGACTTGCTGCTCATCAGCGCCCCCCCCAGGTGCTCCCGGGACGAGGCCTGTCGTCGAGTTAGTGTGTTCAGCTGGGACCTGGAGCCGCTGAGGTACCCCTCCGTCTCTGCCCCTACGCTCAGGTCCTCCCGGGAGGCATGAGCGCTGCCTGTGTGATGGTTGTCCAGTCTGTCCCTGGAACCTGCCAAGTTCTCCCTGGATGCTGAGGCTCGCTGATGATCCAGACTCCCCAGCCCCAACTCTCTCCTTCTGGGTAAGAGATCCAGGTTGTCCCTGGAGCCTCTGGAGTCCAGTCGATCCCTCGAT
>NW_027467198.1:0-5000 GCF_046128005.1 Genypterus blacodes | reverse complement strand
GCCCAGGCTGCGATAGATCAGCAGGATGACGATGGTGAAGGGCGACTCGGGCACGGAGGCCACGCGTCTGGCCGCCGTGTATTCTCTCGTGTGATTGGCTGAGATGCTGATGGGGGCCGTCGCCGCATGCTGAGACCCCGGGGCTGAAAGGTAGAAGCGGGCGTGAGCGATTGAATGAGAGTTCAGAGTGATCGTGCAGCGCTATCGTGCGATTTGTCTCTTACGTTCTTTCTCCGTCCGCTCCTTCTCCTTCCTGCCGTGCTGCTGCTGCTGCCGCTGCGGCACCAGAGCAGCAGGGGGCAGCATCACGTGGGTGAAGGGGTCCCACGGCGCCTGACCCCGGAACAGGGTGGTGTGGTAACGCGGGAATCGCCTCCGCACGTGGGTGTGGTTCTCCACGCGGTCCAGGTTCATGACTGGAACACACAGAACAGGAAACAGTGAGGTCACAACGCAAAGAACTTTGGATCAAAGCTTTAAATCCTCTTTGTTTTCACTCTAATTAACTCCATTTCTTGCCATCCGCCAACAAGTTCAACAACTGAACTCTCCCGGATCAATGCTGTGTTTCTACTGAAGAAGAAGGAGACGAAGAAGAAGAAGAAGAAGAAGAAGACGAAGACGAAGATGAAGACGAAGACGAAGACGAAGAAGAAGAAGAGCGATGCAGGTGGAAACATAAAGCGCTTTCCTGGTTCATATTAGATTTAGGATGGAAGCTGATAGCTCCGCCTCCTATAAGTGAACGGCTAATTTATCCTCTGGGGATTTGGTGGGAGGAAAAATCCATGAAGACACACACACACACACACACACACACACACACACACACACACAGGAGCAGAGACACTGGTGTGTTGGAGGAAATGAGGTTTGTGAGCAGGAAGTTGTTGGTCAGTGTGAGTGTTCAGTAGCAGGTGTGTGTGTGTGTGTGTGTGTGTAGTCCCTCACCTATGTTTGGAGACACCAGAGCCACGGGGTTGAGGTAGGTGAGCTTCATGTTCTGGGCCAGGTTCTGGGCGTAGAGCTCCAGCAGCTCCGTCAGGCCGGCCGGTCCTCCTCCCTGAGCGTGGGTCTGGGTCTGGGTCAGCGCTCGCCACAGCCCGGCCGCGCTGGGACCCAACAACACGCTGCAGCCCCGCAGCACGTTCTGGAAGCAGCACAGGAAGAAGATGAAGATGATGAACACATCCCCCACATTACAAACACCTTTGACCCTTTATTGGCCTGTGTTGACGAAGGCTGCCCAGGGCCGGCCGGAGGGCTGCGACCTGCTTTTAATAAAGCATCACAGCCACGCAGGAAGTTCCTCAGAAAACAGAGAATCATATCAGAGCACTGAAGCTTTCAGTATCTAGGCAACCACGACATCTGACGCCTGCTGTACATCCAACACACGACGCAATTAACAGATTCAATATCTTTGTTGCTTGTCTGATCGTTTGATTCCACACACACACACACACACACACACAAACACACACACACACACACACACACACACACACACACACACACACACAGCCCTACATGACCTCATTCCTACAGCGTTTCCTTACAGTCAGACGCCTTTCAAACGTCGTGGCTCCGTTTCAAGTGTTAGTGATTCTGGGCGGGGGGTCGGGTGATGGACAGACTGGGCTGCAAAATGTTCCCGGCAAAACAAAGGGTAATATCAAAGAAAGAGGGAGGGAGGGAGGGAGGAGGGAGGAGGGAGGGAGGGAGGGCGAGCAGAGAAAGTGCTGGATCGGTGCACTAGAGCCAATAAAGCACTGCAGCCTCACAGAAAGCTCCAGGGAGACGGGATAAGAAAGAGAACCTTCAGATCAAACAAGGGACAGAAGTGAGGAGGAAAAACAAAACGAGGCAATAAGGAAGGGAGGAAGTTAGAGTAAGGCTTCTACACAACAAGACATCTTCCTCACAGTCACAGTTATGGAAAGGGTAAGAGAATGGAAGACAAAATAGGAGAGAAGAGAGAGAGAGAGAGAGAGACAGAGAGAGAGAGAGAGAGAGAGAGAGAGAGAGAGAGAGAGAGAGAGAGACCAGGACAAAGCTTCTGTTGGTCGTATCCAAACTATTCACAGCAAATTAACTTAGCAAGCGAGGGTCAATTTAGGTTAAAATTCCCATTTAAGAGTCGACAGAGGAGAGGACTCATGAATCAAACAGTGAGCAGGCTGATCCTGACAGGCTGCTCCTGACAGGCTGATCCTCATGTTTGACTTCCAGCTGAGTTAAGACTTTAATATCAGACCTTCATAATCATACCTGCATTAATATTTAAAATCCACCCTCCTGCATTAAAAATCTGCCTCTACTTTGGGGGAAGAGTGTAAAGGAACGAGGCTTTCATATTGGAATGTGACCCCAGTGTGAGGATGAAGGTCTACCATCTTCCTCTTCTTCATTCATGGCAGCGTTTCCTCATGTAGTTGCACTTCTGTCCTCCCTCCTCTCTGCAGCCACAGGGCTCTGTTACATCTGCCGGGTTACTATAGTAACCGTGTCTTGCATTACCTTTTGGTGCGGCCTTAATGGCTGCCGTCTGAAACAACGTGTCCGCTTACACCGCTGCTGCTGCTGAGGGACGACGGCTGAAGCTGAGACGCCTCGTTAGCTCAGGATGACAACAAGCGGGAGAGCTCTGGGTGCTAATGGACAAAGGTTGAGGTTAGATGTCTGGCTAGGTTGAGCTTTTCCTTCCAGAAAGCCTCAGATGTCACTAGGAATCGGTACTGTGCTGCCGTGGCAACCCATAGGCACTTTTCACCACAAAAAAGCCAACGTGCGGCGTGTTAGCGAGCCGCTAATGGCCGCGTCGCAGATGTATTGTCAGGTGGAGCAGTTAAGTGAAATGTCAGACAGGAAGGGTTTTCATTTCAGACACTATGGGATGTCATTAATGTGAACGCTGTGTTGCTATAGGAACCGAGAGTGTCGGCCTAAGACACTGTATTGATCTCATGAAGCCACGGCAACGGACTGAAGCTCAAACTGTCAGTCTGCATCTCCAGCTCCAGCGTGTGTGTGTGTGTGTGTGTGTGTGTGTGTGTGTGTGTGTGTGTGTGTGTGTGTGTGTGCTGTGTTCAGGTGCTCACTGCATGGTGGTAAACAACAGTTAATGAGTCCTGGCTCACACACACACTCTCACACTTATGAATGCGTGAAGAATCAAATATTTGTCTGGACAAAGTACTGGGCGTTACAACAGTTTCTATAGCAACCCAGAGCTGGATAACCATGACGTTATCAATGAGTGAGCTGAGGCGGTGTCTGATCCCTGCCCTCTGTTTGAGCTCCAGGGGTGTGGATCCTCCTGCCATCAGGAGGCTCAACTCCTCTTGTTAAACCTGAGTAAAGCTCCTCCTGACCGCAGTCACAGCTGGGGAGGATGTGACACATCTGGCATCAGGAAATATTAACCATTTAAACCCTGAGGGAAGAATACTACTTTTACAATATCTGCACATTTCTCTACTGAGCTCCTTTTGGCAGTCAGCATCGCATTTAATGCTTTTTTCCTGGAGGCCTGCAGTGATAAATGTGGAACGTTCACACAGCAGCTTGTTCAGTGTCTGGGCCGTGAAGCTTCATGGTCAGCTGAAGGCTTTACAGAGCTTCTCCACCAGGGGACGCCGGCTGTCATAATTGCCCTGCGACCTGGAGGATGCTGGCCAAACACACGCAGACCGGCGTGGTGCTTAGGTGTTGTGCGACATGTTGATGTGAACACAGAAGTACTCAGACTCAGATAGAGAGGAAGCTTCAGAGGAGATAAGGACAGACGAGTTTGTTACTGGATGCTTCTCTCTTGGTGTGAACCTCAGATCTGCTTCATCACACCGCCAACATAACGGAAAATAACAAAAAGCTAAATCCGTCCCCAACACCATGTAGGAAATGTTTGAATGACAGCCAAGACAATTAAACCTTTCTATTTGTTATTAGAATTCAATCCATGAAGAGAAAATTAAATGCCAGGAGTGCATGTTGATTTTACATCCCTATTACCATAGTAACCCACAATTTGTCATTTCCTGTCACGCACCAGTCTGTAGCTGGAAGAGTAAGAGTGAGATCCACTTCACATCTCCATGAGGGTTTGAGTTAATCCACTTAATCCTGATGTTTGGACACTTAAACATGAGGTTAGATAAACATGAACATCCAAATGCTCAAGCTGTTACCATGGAGATGTCAGTTAGCGCCGTGACAAAGACAGAAACGTGTTCAAATCCGCTGTTGGCTGAAAGCGACGCATCAGGAGAAATGAGACGCGGTGTCATATTTCATGAGCCTGTCACCTCATCGCCATAGCAACATCACCTTCAATTTCAGAGAAGATATTTCATTAAACTGTGTGTGGAGTGACTGGAGCTGCATCCCATAAACGTGCACTGCATCTCACACACACACACACACACACACACACACACGCACACACACACACTTTGGACCAGAAGATATTTCTTGTAGGTTGATATTTGTGGTTTCTCCTGAAAAATGCACTAAGTATCATTTTTCCTTAGCAATGAATCAAGCTGGACACATCCGTCAGCCTCTCAGAGCTCAATCGCTATGGTTACTGCTCACAATACTTCAATTATTGTGAATGTATTGTGATTAAGGTGAGAATATGACACAGCTGTGCAGACGGAGGGACTTGATAAGATTCCAACTCGTACACTTACCTTTACATTCATTTACTAACTCGTGATGTTTCTTTGCACTTTTGGTCATTATTGAGATTGTTCAGTCATTTCCACCTCACAATGAAGGAGCAGTGACTCCTTTCTCAAGACACGGTCGCCCTCTCCTCTTCCTACCTCGTTGAAGTGAGCGTCCTGGGTGGCCGTGAGTCCGAAGCCGCTCTGTTGGGTCTCGAAGGTCAGCAGGCGGGACAGCAGCCGCTCTGCGATCTGTAAGTCGTTGCCATAGAGACGAGCGGTGGACTCGGTGACATCGCGGAGCTGGTGGGCCACCTTCTTCTCCATGAT
>NW_027467197.1:15000-33057 GCF_046128005.1 Genypterus blacodes | reverse complement strand
AAATCCCGTTTATATCTGAACCCGCGCCACCTGGTCTCCTCCCCGCCTGGCTCCTGGTCCCTGAGAGGTCGACACTGAGCCTCCGTCAGACACAACACAGGGGCCATGTTTGAAGATCACAGAGGAGCCAGGAACCCCAGATCTGCTTCTTTGTACATGTGAGGGTCCTGGCAGAGAGGAAGCAAGAAGCCCTGTGAACTCCTGAACAATACAAGCAGCCACGCCCCCCCGTCGCCCACCTGCCCGCCTCGTCCCTGAACACACGTCCCGCTCTCTCTTAACCAAACACGCCGCCATAATCCAGGGCTATCACGCCGCTCATCTACCAGCCGAGGAAGAGGGGGAAACCAAACAAACGTCCAGAGACAAAGGAGCCCACTTTCACCTTGATCAGCCAGGCGGGCTGGCAGGGGAGGGGAGACTTAACGTCAAAGACATGAAAGACGACCACGGCAGACAGGGAAGACGCTGGAGACGACGGCTCAGAGAGACAGACGGGATCAAAGAGGACAAAAGAGAGAAGAGTGGTGGAAGGAGGAGACGGAGCTGTTAGTGATGATCGCACAACATCTCAGGGTGTGTACCCAAGAGAGTGTGTGTGTGTGTGTGTGTGTGTGTGTGTCTCTCCTATAGATCCACCAACACGTTTAAAGCCTCTACAAGCTCCTGTACATGAACACCAACATGGACCCATGAAGGTCCATTAGAGACCTACAGAGCTGAAGAGAAGGAAGAGAAGAAGAACATCGACACACTGGCGGCCTGTCGCTTTAAGAGACAGAGAGAGACGATGGCTCTGAAATGTAAATGCGGCGCATACGTGACAGTTTGGTTGAATGGTCTCCATGCATGTCAGAACACAGATCCATGAGAAAGTGGCCAGAACCTTTCAACAGCACCGAGCTGTTATTGTTGAAAGATGTCAGCTGATGGCTGTATTTCCTGCCGTCTGGAGCCAGAAACAAAGACTAATGTACCAACTAACAGCTGCAACCACGACGGGGACGTCAACAGGGCCCAGATGCATTGTGGGAGGCGGAGGAAGAGGGATGTGTTAGTGACAGGCCAGCCTCTAAACATGGCTGCATCAGGACATGAAAGGGAGGAAGTCTAGAACACAATGCATCCTTCACACACCATCTGCTGCCTAATGCAACAGAACTAATCCAAGTTCTGGAGAGTAGACGTGTGCCACGCAGGAAGACGTGCGGTGCATCTGTGTCTCATAGAGAAGACGCCATGTTTAAGTCATCTACACACGGCTCTGCTCTGTGTTTAACAGGAACACATCCATGAACAGCACGCTTAGAGTCAGGAGGCCTGAAGGAGACACACCACACACACACACACACACACACACACACACACACACACACACACACACACCACACACACACACACACACACACACACACACACACACACACACACACACACACACACACACACAACACACACACACACACACACACACACACACCTCCTCCATGCAGGTGAGTCTCCTGCGGGTCCCCTGTGCTAACTCACTCTTGTCTCCTTATCTACTTCCTCTCTCCTCCTCTGTAGACGCTGCCTGTTTAGACTGGCACTCGTCTCTCTCTCTCTCTCTCCCTCTCTTTCTCTCCACATGTGGAGTGAGACCTGTGAGCTCTCTCTTCTTCTACAGATCTGTAACCTCTCTTCTTCTATGGACCTGTAACCTCTCTTCTTCTATGGTCCTGTGAGCTCTCTCTTCTTCTATGGACCTGTACCCTCTCTTCTTCTATGGACCTGTACCCCTCTCTCTTCTTCTATGGACCCGTGAGCTCTCCTGGTGTTGCCCCCTGGTCTCCATCACAGCTGACTGCTCTGTATTTGTATTGTTGTTTCTTTTGTCAGACAACCGCAGGAGTATAAAAGTTATTTGACAGTGGCTCATAAATGCTTCCTGTTTACTGAAGCAAACCGCCGCAGTCAGACGGCCAATAAAGCAAAAGCGTCCCTCCACCAGGGACAGCAGGGAGGGACGTCCTCCGGTAAGGACAGTGACTACAACCCAGGGAATGTGCCCACGCTACAGCGCCACTCAGTGGTCAGTCTGGGTTATGTTAAGGCTTAAGTCATCACATATACTTTCTTAGAATCTATAACACGGGACCAGGTCCGGTACCAGAACCTTCACTGTGTGTGTGTGTGTGTGTGTGTGTGTGTGTGTGTGTGTGTGTGTGTGTGTGTGTGTACCCACCGTGGTGTGGTACAGCAGCAGGGTACGTCTCTCTCAGCAGGTCTCCAAGTGTGTGTGCGTGGCCTTCAGGTGAAACGGGACGAAACAGTTTCTGGATGAACGGTCTGTCACTCGTCGTCTGCAACGAGAAGAACGGAGCGCAGCGGTTTGATGACACGGCACAGAACAGGTGTGTGTGTGTGTGTGTGTGTGTGTGTGTGTGTGTGTGTGTGTGTGTGTGTGTGTGTGTGTGTGTGTGTGTGTGTGTGTGTGTGTGTGTGTGTGTGTGTGACAGTACAGGGAGAGTTTAGACTGAAATGGAGTGAATCCTCAAGTAAGAGGTCTCCAGCGTGTCTCTGCTGTGTAGCTGCTGGTTTAGTTAGTAACGTCTGGAGAGGAAGAGAGCAACAAACACACTTTCAGATGAGTTACTACTCATGTTCACACATCAGACGCACAACATTCACAAGCTGGACGGAGCAGGCAGACAGTAAACACGAGACCTTCCTGTAAGAGCGATGTGTTCTTACTTTGAAGTCAATGAAGGGGAAATTTAAGACCAAACATGAACCAGGCTGAGCCCAGCTCGGTGACTGAGCAGCACGCAGGGACGACAGGAATGTGGAGCCATGAGCTCGCACAACGCCAGATGTGGGAATCGCCAACATTTTGGACAGATGTTAGGAGGCTGAGGACATCTTTAACCGATCTCAATCAGTCTGGAAAGTGTTTTAGTCCCGCCTGAGGGTCCCGGCCCGGCTCGTAGCGTCCTACCACACGGTGAGCTGGAGCGGGACAGACGTGGTTAAAGCGTGTTTGTGACTGGTGACTGACGGGAAACCACGTCAGGACTGTTTACCCCAACAGGCTTCACTAAATATTAGCGTTTAGTTTCCCAAGTGCTGGTGATTTAAAGCGAACACGTAAACACGCTGGCAGTAAATCCTCCTAAGATGTTTATCACTCAGCCTTTATTTATTATTATTGTGTCGTTTGGAGCTAAATGTGGACGATGACGCGGCACAAAGTGTTGACACGCAGACTGAGTGTCTCTTCTGTCTCTGAGGACAAACTGGAGATGTAAACAGAGACGTGTGACTATGGAGGTCTGCTGCACATACATGAAGCCTTCCATCACCTCACATGTGGATGGAAGCTCCGCCCACTGGACTCTGGGCCGGAGCGTCCATTAAGCGCTCTGCGGTGTAAACACAGAGGCTAAACTCATGTGAGCCTCAACGACTCGTAGGACTCCTCCGCCTCTGATGGGACGCAGCATTCCATCAGCCTGAGCTGTGTGGGAACCAGAGCAGACCACAGAGCCACAGAGCAGCTCGACCCAGTCTGTCCCCTCTGACCGGGGCTCCATCATCACCATGGAGACCAGTACAGCAAAACCTCATTCACTGCTGCAAAGTAAGTGAAAGAGTCAAGTAAGCACAGTTAGAGACGCCATGGTGTCCTGGTCCCTCTGAACCAGGTGAGACCAGGACCCTCAGGAGAGACCAGGACCCTCAGGTGGGACCAGGACCCTCAGGAGAGACCAGGACCCTCAGGAGAGACCAGGACCCTCAGGTGGGACCAGGACCCTCAGGAGAGACCAGGACCCTCAGGAGAGACCAGGACCCTCAGGTGAGACCAGGACACATGCCAGTCCAACTCAAGGGTTTGGACCTGTGCCACCCTCAGGCTCTACGCCGCTCTGTACGCTCTGTGTAAATGTCAAGAGTCTAAGCTTTCACCTCAGTGAGGGGTTAAATATTCAGGAGCTCTGCTTACCAGCTGACCTGAGGGCAGCAGAGAGGACACAGCAGGGACACACACACACACACACACACACACACACACACACACACACACACACACAGACACACACACACACACACAGACACACACACAGACACACACACACACACACACACACACACACACACACAGACACACACACAGACACACACACAGACACACACACACAGACACACACACACACACACACACACACACAGGGACACACACAGGGACACACACAGGGACACACACACACACACACACACAGGGACACACACACAGGGACACACACAGGGACACACACAGGGACACACTCACACACACAGACACACACACACACACACACACATACACACACAGGGACACACTCACACACAGGGACACACTCACACACACACACACACACAGACAGGGACACACACACACACACACAAACACACAGGGACACACACAGGGACACACTCACACACAGGGACACACACAGGGACACACACACAGGGACACACACAGGGACACACACACACACACACACACACACACACACACAGGGACACAGGGAAACTCACACAGGGAAACTCACACAGGGACACACTCACACACAGGGGGACACACACACACAGGGACACAGGGACACTCACACAGGGACACACACACACACACACACACTCACACACAGGGACACACACACACACACAGGGACACACACAGGGACACTCACACAGGGACACACACACACAGGGACACACACACACAGGGACACACACACACAGGGACACAGGGACACACACACACAGGGACACACTCACACACAGGGACACACACAGGGACACTCACACAGGGACACACACACACACACAGGGACACACACACACAGGGACACACACACACAGGGACACAGGGACACTCACACAGGGACACACACACACACACACACACACACACACACAGGGACACACACACACAGGGACACAGGGACACTCACACAGGGACACACACACACACACACAGGGACACACACACACACACACAGGGACACACACACACACACACACACACACACACACAGGGACACACACACACAGGGACACACACACACAGGGACACACACACACAGGGACACAGGGACACTCACACAGGGACACAGGGACACTCACACAGGGACACACACTGAGCATTAACCCTGTGAGGTAGTTGACCTGTACAGGATGAAGCAGTAAAGCTTGAGTGAAGCTGAAGCAGAGAGTGAGAAAACGCCGAGTCATTAATCGTTTCTTTGTTTTTGACACAGAACAGGATTTACTCCAGAATGCTGCAACTGTAAAACAACCTGAGTGACCGGTGCCTTGCTTCGTGCCTTACTCTGCCCAATTAGCTTCAGAGGCTAATGGGAGAAACTGCGGCTCCAGAGAGAGAGAAACCAGGTCCTGGCCCGGGTCCGGGTCCGGGTCCAGGTCCTGGTCCGGGTCCAGGTCCTGGACCGGGCCGACACCCTAAACCCAGCAAACTCTGAGGTGTGAAGCGGAGAGTGTGACACACAATAGGGCCTAATCATGGAGCTGTGAAAAGGAAACCGGCGAGCGCGGGGATCAGATAGCCTGAGCGGTAACTACACACCACCGGGCCGGGTGCGAACCAGCAAGAGGAAGGTGGCCGCCGAGGTGCCAAGTCCACGCTCGGGTTACACAGAAACACTGAGTCACTGACAGGAAGCGCAGTGTTCGCTGAGGGATCGCCACGGAGAGGAGAGCCAGAGCGGAGAGAGTGTGCGCTAAGTGACAGCGACTTCATTGCATTTTGAAATAGCCCGGCATGAATAATTGAGCCGGGCGCCACACAAAGAAGAAGCTACTGATCCCTGGGGACAGAAGCGTGATACTGTTTGGATGGAGACACTTTCTTTTCAGCTGGCGTGACACCTTAGCTGGCACAGCGGCACACGGAGACACGCAGGAGAGAGAGAGGTGTCGTTCAGGTGAGAAGAGACGACTCGCTCTCTCTCCCTGAGTGAAAAGACCAGCGACACTCAACACGCCCTCTAATTGGCGTCGGGGATTCAATCCGGCTAATTGAAGGTAAAACAATGGCGGGCGGTACGCAGAGGCGTCAATCACTCTGGAGTTTCCAGGCAGTGCAGAGGGACGAGAGAGGGACGAGAGAGAGAGAGAGAGAGAGGGAGAGAGAGAGAGAAAGAAAGAGAGAGAGGGACGAGAGAGAGAGAGAGAGAGAGAGAGAGAGAGAGAGAGAGAGAGGCTGTTTCCACTGAGCAGAGAGCTTCCATTGGCAGATTAAAGCTCCAGACGCCTGCTGAAAAGCCTTCATCTTCATCTTCACAGAGTGTGAAACAAACACCTGCACAGGAGGCGGAGCCTCATTCAGGCCTCAAGCACACACACTCAATTATTTACACTCATGTTGCTCAGATGTGATAAAGCCAGAGTGACTTTTAGGGAGGCGCTGAAAGGAAATTAAAGGGTTAAATCAAAGTCATTGGAGCTCTAGTTTGGTTCAGAAGATGAAGACTGGACTGAACCAGAACCAGAACCAGAACCAGAAGAAAGGAGGTCACAGGTGTTACATTTGACCTCCAGATCTGCACCGTGTTCCTGTTCTCACTCAGTAGGATCTTGCTTCAGATAGAGACACGCCTGTATCTGCCCCTGGTTCCAGAGAGCTCATACCTCCACCAAGGCCCAACACTTCTCTCCAAACATCTGACACCTCTCCTGACCACCAGATCCAGATCCTACTGACTCTGCTTCCATCTAGTGGTGACTCAATGTAAACACAGCAGTCTGGATGGTCGTCTATGGACGGACAAGCAACCACTCAACACACACACACACACACACACACACACACACACACAGGTCTGAGGACGGGCCAGGGGGCGGCAGGGAGGACACGCACACGCTAACACACACACACGCTAACACACGCACACGCTAACACACGCACACGCTAACACACACACACACACACACACACAGGATGAGGTCATCACTTCTGAAGCAGCTGTAACACAAACTGTCCATGCTCCTCTTCAGTTGTTAGATGTTTAGTTTGTACTTCCTGTGAGCCCGTGTCTCTGATGATGTCACCGCTGGGCCCTGTGACATCACAAGCATGTGGGCCGTCCAGTCGGACCTGCAGCACCTCAAGGTGACCACATGGGTCTGAAGGAGGCCACTCTGGCACACGCACACACACACACACACACACACACACACACACACACACACACACACACCAGTGTTTCCAGCATTCCCATGTTTAGTAACTCTGTGTGTGTGTGTGTGTGTGTGTGTGTGTGTGTGAGTGTGTGTGTGTGTGAGTAAGCACTTAGTCACAGAGCGGGCAGAGACTTATACCTGCAGAGCAACAATAGAGGCGCTCTTTTAAAGGCAGCACAGTAATCTTTACCCTCTGCACAGAGAGACGCTCGACCCCTCTGGCTCTGTGAGTCACAGAGCGCCGCCACCTCAGGAGCAGGAAGACGCTCTGGCAGCCAAACAGGTCTGAGGACGGGCCAGGGGGCGGCAGGGAGGACACGCACACGCTAACACGCACACACACGCTAACACACACACACGGCGTAACACACACACACACAGGCGCGCGCGCGCGCGCACGCACACACACACACACACACACACACACACACACACACACACACACACACACACACACACACACACACACACACACACACACACACACACACACACACACACACACACACACACACACACACACACACACACACCCCATGAGGGGAGCAGGCCAGAGGAAGTGGCCTCTCTGTTATTTGGTCTGAGTGTTGTCATTAATTCTGTCTGCATCAAACACAGCACATGTTATTTACACTAAAGACCACAATCTGGCTTTGAAGGCGTGTGTGTGTGTGTGTGTGTGTGGGGGGGGGGGGTCGTTGCTCTGTCAGAGAGCTTCACACAGCTTCACCCTCTCTTCTGTTCTGTTGTGTTCTGTTGTGTTGTGTTGTGTTGTGTTCTGTTCCCTCACTGGCCTGAGCCTGACCCACTTCCTCCCGTCGCCTGAGCGACCTCGTCTTTGCTCACAGCCCCAAACACAACGTGAGCTGTGAGGAGCTCTGTGTGTTGCTCTGTAGGAGTGACGGCGTGCTGAGCAGTGATTGGCAGCTGCCTCACTCCGGCCTCGCTGCTGCTCTACATAGAGGCGCAGCGTACGTGTGGCCCAAAAAACCCTCACAGCTGCTCTATAACTCTATATCTCTAACATCACTGCTCGTGTTGGACCCAGAGGTTGACCTGTCAGAGCCTCTCTGTTCTCCTGACCTGCTGAGGGAAGCCTGAGCTCTGGACTCCCAGCATGCTCTCTGGCTGCTGCTCTAACGTGTTCCAGATGAGACGCTCTGCTGCTTATTCATCCTGTTTCCCCTCTGTCTGGTCTCGTCCTGAGGGGACTTTCACCTGAGTCAGGCGGGGCTCTGGAACAGATGAATAAGCTCCAACATCTGTGTGAGCAGGAGCACACGCCTCCTCCATGTTCAGCTCTGATCTGTGACACAGTGACACTGAGCTCCTGGTCCAGGGTCAGGAGAGGAAGAGAAGAGGAGAGGAGGAGAGGAGGAGAGGAGGGGAGGAAGAGAGGAAGAGCCTCCACTGCCTCGCCTCTATGGAAGATACGCTGACTCATGGTTTGACCCTGGGCATGAGGTCATCACTTTAGGTCCTATGGGAGGTTGGTTTGGACCCCACACACACACACACACACACACACACACACACACACACACACACACACACACACACACACACACACACACACACACACACACACACACACACACACACACACACACACACACACAAACAGGACACCGTAGACCAGACCAGAGTGACTCACAGGCCTGTAGCACCACCTGCTGGGCTTTTGAGGGAACAGCAGCTCACCAACACGTGTGGAGTGTATGTGTGTGCGTGTGCGTGTGCGTGTGCGTGTGCGTGTGCGTGTGCGTGTGTGTGTGTGTGTGTGTGTGAGACCTGGTATATCCTGAAGGGGATGAATCTGAAGCCTCCATCCTCAGTAGGATACTCCATCAGCTTCCTGTTCATGGCCGAGAACTGGTCAAACTTATCTGGAACAACACACACACACACACACACACACACACACACACACACACACACACACACACACACACACACACACACACACACACACAGTAAGTAAAAGTAGCAACACCCCCCTCCCCCAGATGAAAGTGTGAGCCTCCCTCTCTCTGTTTCTGCTCTCTTTTAGATGTGAAAGTGAGCTGAAGATGTTTCAGCTCTCAGTTTCACCGCCACACAAACCAGGGCAATGGAGGCGGGGTGGGCGGGGCCTATTCATGCACAGTCTCTATTCTTGTGTGTGTGTGTGTGTCTCACCGTTCTGCAGGCCCATCCACAGCTGCTTGTGGTCCTTCTTCTGCATGTCGTTCACCACCTGGCTCTTGTGCTTGAGGGCGTCGGCCTCTTTGATGCTGGACATGAAGTGAGCCTCGATCACAGAGTTGGACGGGCAGTGGAGCAGGTCACGGTCGGGGAATTTCTGTGACACACACACACACGCAAGCACGCAAGCACACACACACGCATACACACACACACACACACACATTCAGAACACCATCTGAGTGAATAAACAGAGTTACTGAACCTGCCTGTCTATCTGCCATCAAACTAGCACAAGCACTGCGGAGCAAATCGGTCTGGCTGCCAGTCTGCCTGTCTGTCTGTCTGTCTGTCTGTCTGAGCAGGTGTGGAGGCCTGTGGCGAGCAGCTGTCCTGACTGATCCCTGCTCTCTTCTTCTGTAGATGCAGTCCCTTTACCTTAAAGTGCAGCGTGATGCTCCAGGGCAGGACCGTGTTGGAGGCGTGGAGGTCAAACAGCACTCCGATTGGATAGTGCCTGCAAACAGGAAGTGGAAAACTTCAGCTCCTCACTTACATCTGTGGAGCATAAATATAACAAACAGAGCCCAGGAGGATGCAGCGTCACCGAGCCTAATAAAGTGGAACCTCAGCGGGCCGTCTGCTCCTCAGGTGAGACTGGAAATCTCACCTCACATCATCTGTGGTGCAACACTGACACCCTGTGGCTGAACTGTGTCACTGCAGATCCTCACACTGACTTATTGGTGTACTGACAATAATTGATGAATATGTTCACTGTGATCTCTCCCCCCCTCTCTCTCCCCCTCCCCCCTCTCTCTCCCTCCCCCCCAACCCCCCCCTCTCCCCACCCCCTCTCTCACCATTTGAGTGGCGTCCCCTCGTACTCGAACCACATCTCCTCCACGTCCTCGGCCTTCATCACTTTGAGGAAGTGTTTCTTCACCTTGTCAGTGACTAAAGGCAGGTAGCTCACCCGCGGCAACAGCAGCTAGGAGACCAGGAGGAAGATTCACAAAATTACCCATGGACACAGAGACAGACAGCTGGGTTTACACACACACACACGCACAGACTTACGTAGTAGGGCTCAGAGTCTCTCTCTGTGACCTCATCCTGGTGCAGAGTGAAGCAGGTGGGGATCCGTCCGAACCAGACGTCTCTCAGCACGTCTTTGTCATCTGACATCCTGCTGCTGCTCACACTCACACATAAAGGAACCAAGCTGCACACACAGACGAGACGGGTGGAGGGAGAAGGCTCCTGAGACGGACAACACACACACACACACGTTACACCCACTGGGCTCCAGACTTCTATGGTTTAGACAAATAATCTGATCTTCACCATCATAGGTTGATGTGTATGTGTATATGTGTATGTATATGTATATATATGTGTATGTATATAGATGTGTGTATAAGTATATATATGTATGTAAACACAGCGTTTGTGTTCTCAGCGTGTCGCGCTGTAAACTCGCTGCAGTAAATGAAGCCTTAGTGAGGAACAGAAGTCTCTAACTCACAGTAACACTGCGCTAAAGCAGGCAGTGTCACTTATAAATCACCACATTGATTCAAATCAATAGACCGAAGGTGTTTATAACGCGTGTCGCGCAGTTATTACTAAGTTATGTTGAGTAAAGAACAGCTGACTGACAAACTAACTGCGCAGCTGGAATGCAGTCTGACGTTAGCTTCGAAGCTAAGTAGGCTAACTTCTGCTCTGACCAGCCGTTTGTTTACAGTAAACACAGATTTGTTTATCGCGCACCGCAGCTGTCAAACTGCAGCTTCGTGTGTGTGAGGAGGTTGAGGCGATGTTTGATCAAATCTTACTTTTAGTCGATGTTCGTGCTTAGCTTGAATGGAGGTGCTGTCATTCCCCTGCTGATACCGGAAAAACAACTGGCAAACCGTTCACCGCAAAACAACGAACCCCACTGCTCACTTCAAGAACTGCAACACGGCTGTGTGAACAAAGCCGTGTTTTAATATATCGAACAACTGTGAATGACGTCACACATCACCTCAAATGCCACGTAGCTGAGACGTTACGATAAATCGGTGGATTAATGAGATTTTAATGTTTAGAATTGGTGTTTTGGTCTACAACGGTGCGTCATCGTTATGCGACACTTCGCTCGGGAACTTCAGACATCAGTCTAAGAGCATTACTGCCCCCTGCTGGTCGGAGAGCGCTCACATATATCTACCGGTTTGTTTTTTGTTGTTAATATACAAACAAACAAACAAACAGAAGTAAGATATACCGTCATATAAACATAATAAATATATAATAATATAATAATATAATATTCTTGCGAGAGAAAACCAAAAATGTCTTTTCTCATAAGTTTAAAATGGAAAAAACCTCATCCTCAGGCTTTAAAAAAAAATCTACATGATTTAAACTTTTTTTTTTAGTTCTATTCATTATTTCTAAATAGTTTCTAATAATTATTTTTGTATTTATTGGGCAGTTTAGATTTTACTTTTACTCTGAAGGGCTGAGAGCCGGGAAAAGTGTTATTCTCTCTTCCGGTATTAACAGTACGCCGGTCTGTTGTGTTGTGTTCAGCTGGAGCCTCAAATATGGAGAAGAACGTTGAGAACGATGACTTTGAGATGCGCCTGCACGCCCTGGAGGGTCGAGTTTACGGGGAAAGACCCAACAGAACCGGGAAACCCGCCAAGGTTCGGCCAGAACATCCAGACTGTTAGCTTAGCACAGCGACGCCCTGTTTAGCTTCACTGCATTAGCTTCACTGCAGATCATTACGATGCTTCACATGTCAGCTGCTACGCTACATTGTGTGCTTGTGTGTAGTTTTGTGCGATTGTGCGACACTTTAAGATATTAGACATGAGTAAACTGTCTCAAGCTCCATCTTTACGTCATTACTGTGACTGCGGTCAATGTCGGTTGTTGTTGTTGTTGTTGTTGTTGTTGTTAACGTCTGACTCGTGTTGTTTCAGTGCTCAGAGTCTTTGTCGAGGATCCAGGCGGCTCTGACCAACACGGCCAACAAGAGGGAGCGAGTGAAGATCCTGCACAAGAAGAGTGAGTGGCCCCCTTGCAGAGCGACCTCACCTCCATGTCACACACACACACACATACACACACACACACACACTCTCAGGCTGTAACGTGGCTCCTCTCTGTGTCTCTGTGTGCAGTTGAGGACCTGCTGAAGTACCTGGACCCTCAGTTCACCGAGCACATCACAGTGCCCGACGCCATGAAGCTGGAGTTCATCCTGGCAGGTGAGCAGCAGGACCAGGAGGCTGTGAGGGATCTGATGTGTGAAGTGCAGGGATGATGTCATCAGTGTGTGTGTGTGTGTGTCTCTCTCTCTCTCCACAGAGGAAGACTTCCTGCTCTCCCAGGCTGCTTTGCTGGAGCAGATCAGTAACCTCCAGCCTCTCCTGGACAGCAGCTACATCAGAGGTGAAGCAGCGACGGCGCGCCTCATTCTGGGTTCAGCCCCACACTATGAAGGCCTGTGATTGGTCCATATGTTGGAACCGTCACTGGGCTTCCATCGCTACTTTAGTACTAAACACACGGTCCAAAATCTGTTTCCGTTCTCTAACGACTCGCCAGATAAACACCTGCAGCCTGTTTGGGTGTTTCCATGACAACGTTTTCAATTTGCAACTTCAAAATAGACAAAACAAAAACCTGAGAGAAACCCAGCAGCTGTTTCCTCTGGGACCCAGATGTTTACTTACATCTGCACCAACAGGGAAGGAGCTGCTTGGTTCTTTACAGGAGAGTTTAGGCCTTTATCTGGTCTCCTGTCTCCTCTGTGAATGATGTCATGTTTATCTGTGTGATTGTGCAGCTGCTGCCTAAAGTGTGTGTGTGTGTGAGTGTGTGTCTGTGTGTGTGTGTGTGTGTGTGTGTGTGTGTGTGTGTGTGTGTGTGAGTGTGTGTGAGTGTGTGAGTGTGTGAGTGAGTGAGTGAGTGAGTGAGTGAGTGAGTGAGTGAGAGAGCGTGAGAGTAAGAGTGTGTGTGTGTGAGTGAGAGTAAGAGTGTGTGTGTGTATGTGTGTGAGTGTGAGTGAGAGTGTGGTGAGTGTGTGTGTGTGTCCTCAGTCAGCTCTGTCTCAGTGATCTCTCTCTCTCTCTGGTTTACAGATGTCCCTGAACACGCCACCAAGCTGCAGCGTCTGTCACAGATTCACATCAAAGAGCAGGTAACCACTGCTCTTCATCCCCCTCTGCTCCTCCTCCTCCTCCTCCCCCTGTCAGGTCTCAGCTGCTGACTCTCCTCTGTGTTTCTGTCTCACAGGACCAAACTGAGGCTCAGTCTCAGGAGGTGAAGAAGCTTTTTGAGGAGTACAACAAAATGGTACGTTCTGATCCCTCAGCTGTCCGTCACTCATTCAGACTCTCAGGGAAATCCCAGCCCACGTAGGTTCTGTGACATCATTTTAGATGTCTGGAGATGTTTGGGTTTCTCTTGGTCCTTACTGTCTGTGTAGCAAACCTCCTGACCTCTGACCTCTGACCTGCAGATGTTCCTGCTGTCCAAGCAGTTCACCCACTGGGACGAGACCCTGAGGAAGCTGGAGGAGGCCAAAGGCGTCCGGCCTGTGGAGTAGCTGCTCTCAGGGCCGGACTGATGAAGACGGCGGTGGTGGTGATGATGAAGATCTGCGGTGGAGTTTGTGACGGCCAAGCTCCAAGTTTGAATGTCTGTCAGTAATATTGAGTGTTAGCATCTTATTGTCGTCCCCCCCCCGATATGTAAAGGAAGTGAAGACAGAGGAAGGCTCAGTGAGGAACCATGTGACCCTGGAGGAGAGGAGACGTGAGGATGTGATCTTGTGACTGAGGGGATGTGATCATGTGACTGAGGGGATGTGATCATGTGACGCCTCGGGGCAGACGAACACGCTGAGCTTATTTATTTCCACACAGTCCAGCTTTTCATGTTTATAAAATGATGTCATGATTCATTCCAGCTCTGCTTCTCGGCTGTAAGTCCCAAGTCCCTGCTCTGACACGGGTCCATCCTGTGTGACGTCTTAACACAATAAAGGTCATCCGTGTTTCTTGCAGTTTGTTTGTGACGATGATTGATTGAAGTACTTTGCTTACAAACCAGCAGACCTTCTCCAGTAAAGGTTAAAGGTCACATGGAGACAAACTCCTGACATGAGAGAAGCAAACACCTAAAGGACACTTCCTCTGAGGACAGAGTAACAGTAGAAGTGTGTGTGTTTGTGGGGCTGTGACCCCATGAGCTGAGCAGCTGTAACTCTTTAAGTATAGCCTTCAGAGACCCGGCGTCCTCATATGTGGACAGAACTGTTGTCTTCCCTCATTCACAGCTGATTAATCCCAAAGCAAGGAGATATTAGAAATGCATACAAAATAAAAGTCTGTGTCTGAATTGTGATGAACTGAGCAGAAGTTTAATTTGAAGGTGGCGAGTTGGACGGTGTTTTGTCGGAATTCCGGGTATGTTGTCCTTGGAGGCAGAAACCAAGCAGTGACGTCACAGGTAGGGCAGGAAGAGCTTGTCGGCAGAGATACTGTCTTCTAAAGAAGATGACTCACTCGGTCTGTGTCACGTGTCCGCCCGAAGTGTCAAATGAGGGCGGAGCTACAGAGTGTTGCGTTCTGGAGCCGAGGCGGGTTTCACGGATTAATACACGATTCATAAGATTTATCTATTTATCACAGGAATAATCAATAACAATCCTGATCATGACGCCTTTGGACTTCTGACTGAAGATATCGACTTAAATCGACACTGGTGGAGTTTTCAGCCTTGTTTTGTTTTGCTAAAGACAGTGTGTGTGTGTGTATCTGTGTGTGTGTGTGTGTGTCAGAGCCGGAGTGAGCGCTCCTCTCCCACACACACCCTCTCGGTTTCCGGCGGCTCCAGCTCTTGGACCGACATGGACCGGACCGCCGTGGTGAAGGTCGGTGCCGCCGCCAGCGCGAGCGTGTGCGCGCTGTTCGGCGGAGTGGTTCTGGCTCAGTACATAGTGGCGAAGAAGAAGAGAGCGGGGAAGAAGACCAGGATCATAGAGATGGTGAGGGACACACACACACACACACACACACACACACACACACACACACACACACACACACACACACACACACACACACACACACACGAGCTACGAATGCGTCAAGATGGCCGCAGACTGACACTGGACGGAGCCTTCAAAATAAAACCCTGAGCTCGTTCATCCGGGACACTTTGTGCCCAAACGTGTCTCTGTGTCTCCGTGTCTCTGTCAGGTCATTATAAAGAGCTTTCGCGACTGAGCTCGATGCTCCATTGTAGCATCTTAGCTTCACAGACTCTCTGTTATGAGGACTCTTTGTGTCTCTTCCTGTCTCTTCTTTGATGTTTGTGTTCAGACTGTGAGCTGTTCCACTCTCTGGTCACGTGACCTCTCATCTTCACCTTCTGACCTTTGAGGGGCAGTGAACCTTTATTGTCCTCCAGCAGCCTTTGGAAACCGGCTGCTGTCATGGTTACGGTCAGTAACGGATGAGAGAGGATCCAGGTTTAACATGGACCACAGCTTAGTGTGTGTCTGTGTGTGTGTGTGTGTGTGTGTGTGTGTGTGTGTGTGGGTGACCCACATCAAACACACATCACACTGTGTGATTGTGTGACTGCTGAAGGGTTTTTGCATGTTTTATTCTGAAAACCTGGACAGGAAGTGATGAGTTGTAGCTTCCCTGTTGTGAGCAGCTGTGCACATGCGTGAATGATGAAGCTGAGGCAGCATCTGGACCTAGGGTCATACACACACACACACACACACACACACACACACACACACACACACACACACACACACACACATACACACACTCAGGGCCTCAGACTCATGATGTAATGATGTAGTTGATTGATTGATGTATTGATTGATTCCTTGCCTCACTGTCTGTGTGATGATCATTCTGATTCACTTTGGCAGGTCAAAGGTCAAACCTGAGACCTCTTGTCTTCATGTGTGTGACCCTGCTGACCTGCAGAGGGCAGAACAGAGCTACATTAGTGTCAGTGCCCCTCTGTCTGCTCTGTTGAGTGGAGATATCATGATGATTGTATTTAACTCTTTGAGTGATTCTCAGCCCTCAGTTTGATCCTCGGCCCTCCTGCCGTTATCAGCATTGCTCAGGGCGAGCGGTAGTGCTGCGTTATCAGCAGCAGCAGGCGGCGGCGGCGGCGGCGGCGGCGGCGGCTCTGGCCTTCTGCGCTCAGCGACCATCGCTTTGTCTCAACGCAGGTGCTTTGTCTTGCATGACCTTTGACCCCAGCAGGCGGAGGTGGGATCATGGAAACCCCAAACGTGTCCGTGACCTTTGTTCAGGCTCAGCTGGGATCTCTGAGGAATGTTGTGTTTGTTTTCCAAAGAATGTTCTGACAGCTGCTGGACGCTCTGTTTGCACCGACGCTCTGATTGTTGTCCAGGTTTCCATGGTGACCACAGGTGTGAAATCTGAAAATGTGCGTTTCAGGCCGGGAGATGTTTTGGAAAATGCTGAAACATTCCAAACGTAAATACAGCGTTTAGGTTAACAAGGACAACCGGGAGGAAGAGAAGCTGGTGTAGCTCTGAGGGTCACTGAGGGTCACTGTGGGTCACTGAGGGTCACTGAGGGTCACTGTGGGTCACTGAGGGTCACTGAGGGTCACTGGAGGTCGCATGAATCACAGCCGGGAGTGGCCAGGAATACCGACGGCTTGATTTCCGCCTGTAGAGTGTCGTGCTGGGCTCAGATGTGGGTCAGGGCGTGTAAACACGGCGCTCCTCAGCGTTCCTTATGTAACTACCGGCTCGGCCTGATTCCAGCTGAGCAGACGAGTTCAGACTCTTGACTGGTTTGACAGAGTCGTTGCCATTGAAGCCGTTTTCAATGATGCAGAGCGACGCAGAGCGACGCAGAGCGACGCAGAGCGACGTGTGTTTACGCCAAAACCAAAATATTGAAACAGAAGCAGAAAGAAACACAAGGAACCGACAAATAACATAACTGGGGTGTGTGTGTGTGTGTGTGTGTGTGTGTGTGTCCTGTTGAAATGTGTGTGCTCAGCAGCCCCGCCCCCCGATTGATTCTAAGGCTCCTCTCTCTTAAAGCCCCATGCAGGGGTCAAAGGTCACAGTACTGGAACAAGGCTACATTACAAACAGCACTTCCCTTCCCTCCACTGACCCCATTCCATCTCTATTTATACTGTGTGTGTGTGTGTGTGTGTGTGTGTGTGAGGGGAGGGGAGGGGTTGTTTTCTAATCTATTTCTGGCCACGCCCCCTCCCTCCCTGTGCGTTGCCGTGGATATATAAGCGCTCCACACACACAGAACATTTTCTTCACTCCCGTTTTAGCTGAAACGACACACCGAAGGTAAGAGTGTGTGTGTGTGTGTGTGTGTGTGTGTGTGTGTGTGTGTGTGTGTGTGTGTGTGTGTGTGTGTGTGTGTGTGTGTGTGTGTGTGTGTGTGTGTGTGTGTGTATATATGTGTGTGTCTCTCTGTGTGTGTCTCTCTGTGTCTCTGTGTGTGTGTGTGTGTGTGTGTGTGTGTGTGTGTATATATGTGTGTGTATATATGTGTGTGTCTCTCTGTGTGTGTCTCTCTCTGTGTGTGTGTGTGTGTGTGTGTGTGT
>NW_027467197.1:7500-10000 GCF_046128005.1 Genypterus blacodes | reverse complement strand
CAAGTGTAAGAGTCAGGGATGAAGAGGAGGAGGAGGAGGAGTGTGTGCCGCGGCTGCTGCTGCCGTTTCAGTCGACCCGTGTTGCAGTACCACATCCCGCCAGCAGGGGTCAGAGTTTGCCGTGTCTACCGGTCTGCATAGGAATTTGTCCAACGTGGCGTTTGGAGAAGTTTGAGGATGATTACAGGAGTGTGCAGTGTCTGGCTCGTTGGTCTAGGGGTATGATTCTCGCTTAGGGTGCGAGAGGTCCCGGGTTCAAATCCCGGACGAGCCCTCATTTTGAAGATAATCTCTTTGAAGCCCCTCAGCACATCCAGGTCCTGATGTGACCTGAAGACCTTTCACCTCTCAGCCCAAAGCTTCCGCTCTGTAAGCAGAATAAGACAGAGTCACACTTTGGTAAATACAAATAAAGGCTTTGCTCTCCTGCAGAGTGACACGTTTTGCTCTATTTAACATAAAGACTATCGTGCTTTGACTTTAAGACAAAAGCGTGGGCTCGTCCGGGATTTGAACCCGGGACCTCTCGCACCCTAAGCGAGAATCATACCCCTAGACCAACGAGCCACATACAATATGCAGTACCGACAGATGTTCTGAGCTGTATGGATGAACAGCGGTATTCAAAAAGTCTAACAAACACAGACTGCAGTACCGCAAAGTTCCACCAGATGGCACTCAGGCACCAGAGCCTGCAGAGGTCTGATCCCGGACAGCAGCAGGATCCAGACTACGTGGCACAGGAACGTCTCAACGTCTCAACAGGACATTATTGGATGAGTGTGTATGGCTCGTTGGTCTAGGGGTATGATTCTCGCTTTGGGTGCGAGAGGTCCCGGGTTCAAATCCCGGACGAGCCCTTCTTTTATACTTGAGAAGCCAAATCTGTCCTTTTCCAGTAATAATGCCTCAAAGAAATAACGCAGACGTCCCTCCATACCTCCATCCAGCCAGACAGGAGAGAATATAAACATTTACACCCCTCACACACTGCTGTTACCAAGTTTAATATTTGACTTCAACCATATTACATCATATTTATATCTGTATACGACATTGATAAGCTCGATTGAAGATCTGAGGTTCACTCACTTGTTGATGTATTTAAATGTTGTGTCTCATGCTGCACACGCGCTCTGGCTGCAGACGAGCAGGTGTGTGACGTCACTGAGAGGTTAAGGATTATAATAAACTGCTAAAGTCTCAAAGCAAACAGACCGCGTCCCAAACTATAGTGCAGTACTGCAAAGCGCCACAAGATGGCCCCCGGCCCTAAGGTGAGCTTCTCTCACACAGGACAGCAGCTGCGTGGTTCCGTTAGCTCTGAACTGGACCTCCTGATCCGCTCTCCACCGGCTCGTTGGTCTAGGGGTATGATTCTCGCTTAGGGTGCGAGAGGTCCCGGGTTCAAATCCCGGACGAGCCCTGATTTTGCACTTACGGTAAGATAATAGACCAACATGACGTAATGATGAGCTCACAGGTGAACTCTCACTCTATCTTCCACCGGATGTTATTTCAGATTGAATACGCGGTGTAAAACTCCAGCTCCCGTCCGTCCTTTAATCCTCCTATTTCCGCTCATGCGCACACGCGTCCTGCTCTCCGTGAGCGTTCAGTGTCATGACAACAGGACGATGGCAGCAGCGCGCGGAGTGTGAGTGTGTGTGAGCTGTGGACGGAAACACTCGTGGGTTCGGTCGGTGTCGTTTCCTTTAAGGTGAGAGAAGAAGAACCGGGATGCGTTCGAGTCCAGCGGAGACTCGAGCTCCGTTAGCACGCAAACTTAGAGCTGATTAGCGGCTAAGCTACTGTGGAGTTACCAGCTAAAGACACACACACACACACACACACACACACACTGAACCAGCAGCTCGTTAGCTCCGGTTTGTCTGTTTGTATTGGCTGAGTTCAGAGACACTTAAGGCTCAGCTGTCGGGCTCAGCACAGTTAGACAGCAGCTTAACGAGCTCTTAAATCAAATTATTATCCTAATACTTAAGTCGTGATTTTGTTCTACCCCCCCAAAAGTGTTTGTGTTGCGTTCAGGTGACATGAAGCTCAAACAGGAAACAGGAGAGACAAAACACAACAAAGCAACAAAGCAGAGCCTCCATGTTTAGTAAAGTGAATGTTACTGAGCTCCATGAGAGAGAGAGAGAGAGAGAGAGAGAGAGAGAGAGAGAGAGAGAGAGAGAGAGAGAGAGAGAGAGAGAGAGAGAGAGAGCAGCATGTGGAGACGACACAGGGAGGAGCAGCAGGACGAGAGGACAAGACCTGGACTAGGAGGAGCAGCTGAGCGGGGAGGGAGGGACCTGAGTGAGGGGGAGGGGCCTCCTATGGACCTCCTGTGGTCCTCTTATGGACCTGAGTCCTGAGTCCTGCCCAGTGTCTCACCTGAGTTCTGTCTCCATGTGGAGTTAGGGTTTGTCTCCCCCTGGTGGAGAGTGCAGCAGTAGCAGCTGAGGCTGATTGTGTCTCTGTGGCTTAGCCTCCGGTT
>NW_027467197.1:0-2500 GCF_046128005.1 Genypterus blacodes | reverse complement strand
CTAACACACTCACTCACTCACTCACTCACACATACATACATACATACATGTTCATACCTAGAGCCAGATGTGTGTGTGTGTGTGTGTGTGTGTGGAGGTGTTAATGGAGATATCAGATTCATCCAGAGGGAGAACACACACACACACACACACAAACACACCTCTCTGCACCACACAACACCATGTTGAGATGAAACAGAATCCACCAGTGTTCCTCTAAGAACACAGAACCTGAAACCCAGACCCACAGAGTCCTGATCCTCTGAGCTGGATCCTCTGAGCTGGATCTTCTCAGCTGGATCTTCTGAGCTGGATCTTCTCAGCTGGATCTTCTGAGCTGGATCTTCTCAGCTGGTCTGTGTGTTTAAAGCTCTCCCCCCCTCCTCTTCCTCTCTCAGGTCATCACTCTCTGTGTATCCAGTCCATGGACGGGATGCTGATGTTCTTTGAGCAGGACAGCTTCTCCTTCGGCAGGTTCCTCCCCGGGTTCCTGCTGCCCGGCCCGCTGGTCTACAACGCCAGGACGGACAGCTTCCTCACCGTGTCCTCAGGGCGGCAGCTGGAGAGCTACAAGTACGCACACACACACACACACACACACATGCACACACACACACACACACAACACACTGCACACACGCACACACGCACACACTCACACACGCACACACACACACACACGCGCACACACACACACACACAGAGCATTTGTTTGTAAAGCACCCCTTTAATGTAAGCGCATGCACACTTCCTAATTCCCTCTGGCTGACACATGGAGAACTTAGAGAGGGTGTGTGTGTGTGTGTGTGTGTGTGTGTGTTGTGTAGTTTCCCAGCTGTTTGTTATCTGAATGCCCCCCCACCAGTATCAAGAGATACTCCAGACCAGATATCAATGTGGAAACACTGACTTCACCTCCACACACACACACACACACACACACACACACACACACACACACACACCTCTCATTGAGTGATACTGAAGTCTTTCAAGCTGATATTGTAAATGTCGTTTCAGCGTTTGCAGGCTCACACACACACACACACACACACACACACACACACATGTTTATGTTACATGACCTGACTGACCTCTGACATGTTACATGATGTTAGTCACATGACGCTCACGCCGCTCTGTGTTCGCTTTGTTTATTCACTCTGTGTTTAGTCTGTGATTAATCTGAGCTGTGTGTGTGTGTGTGTGTGTGTGTGTGTGTGTGTGTGTGTGTGTGTGTGTGTGTGTGTGTGCGTGTGTGCATGTGTGTGTGTGTGTGTGTGTGTGTGCAACACAGACGGCATACGTACCGATGTTTATGTAATTTGTTCCAGTGTGTGTGTAAATGTGGAATCTATGTGTGTACACGTGTGTGTGTGTGTGTGTGTGTGTGTGTGTGTGTGTGTGTGTGTGTGTGTGTGTGTGTGTGTGTGTGTGTGTGTGTGTGTGTGTGATGTGTCTCTATTTTCAAAGAGATCCACTTTCATATAAATGAGCAGAATGTTTGCTCAAACTCTGTCCCACAGTCTGGACGATGACTGATACCCCCTACACACACACACACACACACACACACACACACACACACAGCCAGAACATACCAAAACACAGACTATTCCTGTGTGTGTGTTCACCACAAATATATCTAACTGGCCCAGAAACCTATTCAGTCTGAGCTGCCAAGTGTGTGTGTGTGTGTGTGTGTGTGTGTGTGTGTGTGTGTGTGTGTGTGTGTGTCCTCATGTGTTAGGCATGCAGGTGAATAATCAGTTTTCTGTGGTTTCTCTCTCTCTTACACACTGAGCTTTGTGTGATTTTACCCTCCTTCATAATTCTTCATTCAATATCAAACTCACTACTGATGGAAACACACGCACACGCACACACACACGCACACACACACACACAGACTGAAGTCCTTCTGTCCTTCTTCTCTCAGTCAAACCCCTGACATGTTTCATTTTTTTATGAAGTCCATTTTCTTCTGCGGTAAAAGAAGAAGAAGAAGAAGAAGAAGGATGTGATGTGTGTGTGGGTCCATCAGGCTGCTGGTTCAGTGGGTTAGGAGCTGATGAGAGCTGCTGCTGTCCAGAAGAGTTCAGTCACAGCATCAGGAGGGTCCATGCTCCGGTTGAGCTCAAACTCTTCGTACAGAGGATGTGATTGATCCAACCTGAAACCATGGAGCTGAACCTGTTTACTGATGGGAGGAGCTAGTTTGGTTCTCTGCTCTCTGCGTTGGGTCGTCAGTTCTGATCCTTTGTTTAGATGGAACCATGAAGGACCCGGACCCATAATCCTCCCTGGTTGGTGCTCTGATCCCTTAAGTGGTTCCTGAACGTCTCTGTTTGTGCTCCTGTCTCTGATCTGAGGGCTCAGCTGGTCGTCAGAGTCCAGCTCTGCTCCGTCAGCCTTCATCAGGAGCTTCAGGATCAGCTGGGGTGACTGAAACACTCAGCAGTTATTTGGTTTCTGGTCTGCGGTCGGGTCTCTGGGCTCA
>NW_027467196.1:7500-26248 GCF_046128005.1 Genypterus blacodes | reverse complement strand
CACATCCTCCCGGGAACACAAACACCCCGCGGGCTGAGAGAGAGAGAGAGAGAGAGAGAGAGAGAGAGAGAGAGAGAGAGAGAGAGAGAGAGAGAGAGAGAGAGAGAGAGAGAGAGGAAGAAGAAGAGGGAGAGAAGGCGGCGAGGATGGAGCAGATTTGACAGGTGGAGAGGTGTGTGGGGGTCAACCCAGAGGTCGTCTACACAGGAAGTTAGGAACGAGTCGGTCACTAATGAGAATCTAACAAGTCGCTTTCCTTCCCACAGCCTGATTTAAAGTGGGCGACACCATGTTGGGCAATTCTTCTTCTAATTTGTAACATTTGCCCCTCCCCCCTCCCCCCTCACACACACAGTCTCTATCCGACACCTATGTGAAGGAGAAAACTCCCTCCACTCGTTCGCCCTCTTTCTCCTTCTCTTTCTCTCTCAGTTTGGCTTTTCCCCCTGAAAACAGCTGAACTGGAGGAAATCCTGCCTGATATTAATCAACCACGATGATTGCGGAGCCACTTTGGCCCGAGTGGAACCAAACAATGAGCGTGATTTGGCAACAGTCCAGTCAACAGCATTTAAAAACACACACACACACACACACATCCAGCGGGTCCTTTACTCCCTTATTATCATCAGACCTGAGTGAGTCATGGCTAACAGCAGGGCTGAGCCTGAGGGGCAGATAGATGCTGTATATGGTAATGTTTAGACTCCACTCAGACATTTGGAGAGATTCTGCAGCCAAAAGCTACACGATCTTATCAGCAAACCATCAAATCTCTGTTCTGTCACTCGTCCATTTCTCTTTAAAGCAAAACAGCAGCGATGATTTCTGTGGTTGAGAGATCAGAGGTGGTATCAGAGGTTTAGATCTGTAGAAATAACAATTATTCTTCCTATTAACAGCCAGTTTAGACGTCTGGGGCCGGGGATGGTAGAGTTTATGGGTCTGAAGGGAGGAACTGTACTTCAGATCCTGGGACTTGAAACCCTCCTGAAGCTCATCCAGAGCCTCTGAAGCTGCAGCAGCACCAGAACTCACAGAACAAACCTGCATTTCTATGTGAACCTGACAGAATCTGACTGCTTCACCTTCTTTACTTGATCTCCGTCTTTAGTTGTTCGGGAGACATGAATGTAAATCCATCATGTGTGAGCTGATGTGAGCTGCAGTCGGCTGATCCTGATCCGATCTGATGAGTGCTTTGGTTTGAAGGCTGCTGTGCTCTTCTTACCCTCTGCTACCATCTAGTGGTGGGACAAACATTCTGAATGGTTGTCTACGGCTTATGAACTTAACTCAAACTCTGATCTGGAGCCCGCGTCTCCACAACTATGCAGAGAAACGTCTTCAGCTCATGAGTGATCTCGCTAAAACACACACACACCCACACACACATGCTTTACTTTAATGGAAGTTGATGGAATTCTCCAGCAGGTGGCAGCATGATTCAGAACAGCTGTGTAGCAGGCAGCATGAGGGGTCCTGACTGAGGTTTGGATGGAGATGTGGGAGCTTTGTGCGTTCTGGATGAAGATGATGTAACTGCAGGTGTTTGATATTTACACTTTCTATCAGAATGGAGTTCTTGGAGAAGGCAGAACTTGTTTAGCCACCACGTTCCACTGTGTGAACATTGTCATCAGACTCAGAATCAGGCTGAGGGTTCGCTGGGATTCAGCAACCAAAGAGCCTGAACGCATCACACTGGGAGCAGATATATTGTGTCTCCTCGCTCTGATGAGATGAACTTTGAACTCTTTGTGTTCATATTTCTCATCTGTGACTGACGGATGTTTTGGCTTTGCTCCTCTGAGAGAGAGACTGACACTCGCCCCGTTTAGTTCCCTAAGACTCTTCATGCTGTTGCTGCTAATAAACTCCCAGAATCCAGAATGAGCCTGAAGGTCGCACCCCGGAGCGTCCGACCGCAGAGCGACGGAGCCGCGGAAAGCTCCGGCTCTCACACACACACACACACACACACACACACACACACACACACACACACACACACACACACACACACACACACACACACACTCATTACACACAGCTCATTAATCCCATTAACAGTATGAGTGTCTGCGAAAAGACATAAACTTCCATAAACAGGAGCTTAATGTGGAGCCGGAGACCCGGAGACCGGAGACCCGGAGCCCGTAGACCCGGACCACCGCGGAGACACAGGGAAAGACGCACGGCAGGAAAGACGCACGTAGTGTGTGTGTGAGAGAGAGAGAGAGAGAGAGAGAGAGAGAGAGAGAGAGAGAGAGAGAGAGAGAGAGAGAGAAATGAGAAATATAGAAGAAGTGAAGAAGAAACACACACAGACAAGTTTAAATGACCAATCAATACCAGATAGATAGATAGATAGATAGATAGATAGATAGATAGATAGATAGATAGATAGATAGATAGATAGATAGATAGATAGATAGATAGATAGATAGATAGATAGATAGATAGATAGATAGATAGATGGATAGATAGATAGATAGATGACCTTTGAAGGAGAGTCTGAGTCGCGGCACGTTGAACTTGGTGGCGGCTGAGTCGAGCAGCAGCGCCGCCAGGATCGCGCAGATGAAAAGTGTGGGTGCCTCCATCAGGTCCGCCTTTCACTGAGGGTCACTCTGTACTCCGGTAAAACTCTGCTGAGGATGTCGACATTAACGTCTCCGAGTGTCCATAACAGTCATCCGACTGTGTGTGAGTGTGTGTGTGTCTGTGTGTGTGTGTGCGTGACGCGCTCTATCACCGGCCGCTTGGTGAGCTCCTCTGCCGACTGAGTGCCGCTCTGCGCGAGCTCGACCAGAGTGAACCACCGGCTCCTCCTGCGAGAGAGAGAGAGAGAGAGAGAGAGAGAGAGAGAGAGAGAGAGAGAGAGAGAGAGAGAGAGAGAGAGAGAGAGAGACAGAGAGAGAGAGAGAGAGAGAGAGAGAGAGAGAGAGAGAGCGAGAGAGAGAGAGGAGGGGGGAGAACTCCCTACTTCTTTCTCTCTCTCACCACCCCCTCTCTTTCTCTCCTTCCTCTCTCTCTCACACACACACTCCCTCACTCTCTCTCCCCTCCCTTTCTCCCTTCTCTCTCGCTCTCTCTCTCTCCCCCTCTCTTTCTCTCTCTCTCACACTCCCTCTATCTCTCTCTCTCTCCCCCTTCTCTCTCTCTCTCTCCCTCCCCCCTCTCTCTCCCTCCCCCCCTCTCTCTCCCTCCCCCCTCTCCCTCCCCTCCCTCTCTCTCTCTAACTTGGCCCACATGCAGACTGGCTCTTAAAGATGATTGATGTTCTTCTCTTTACTCAGATCTAAAGTGCCTGAGACGTTTCTGCTCTACTGAACATTTATCAAGCAACAACGAAGTCCACTCTGTTCCAAAGTCATAAAGTGTAGAAGGTACAGATGGAAGAACCTTCTTGAGTTCTGCTGTGATCCGGTCTGACCACGTTAGTTCTGATGTGCTTCTACCAAACTGTGTGTGTGAGAGCGTCTCACACACTCCTCAGGTCTGCAGGAAGCCTCATGTTGTTCTAAACGCCTTGTCATCAGGGTCAAAGGTCACAGGAGAACATATTAGTATCTATAAGCTTATATCTTCATGCGGAGGAGCTTTCAGAGGCTCTCACACGTGTTCATGGATCCATAAGGGACCAGCAGACCTTAGGACCTTCAGGACCCCATGGACCACATATCTCTAAACTAACGTACCAGCCAGAGTGAGGCTTTAAGTAAGCAATCAGAGAGAGAAACTAACGTACCGACCGCGCCTCTGTCCCCTCTTCATCTTCATCCATCTGAGCCCTGTGTGTCCCTGACCTTCCTTAACCCTTTCACCGCCACTGGGACGTGTTCAGTAGTTTAATGAAGTGCTGGAGTGCGCTCCCAACAAGCCCCTCCCCCCCTCCTTCACGTCTATTCACCAGCACGCCTACGGGTGCTCGGGGTGGTGAGGGGGTGAGGGGGAGCCATTCAAGGTGCCAGCGTCACCCCCGCTTGTTTGGAGCAGGAAAGAGGCTCCCATGCAGACGAGGCTCACAGGAGAACTTCACTTCCTGTTTTCCTCTCATATGTGGACGTGATGATGCTTCTTATTCATAGTGCGTCAACAGGAAGCTTCTTCTGTCGCTCTGTAACCTGTTGACAACACAGAGCACTTAAACATTCACCTCCTGCACGTATGAGCAAGAGCTGCTCACTGCTTTGTTGTTGCTTGGTAGCTACAGATATCGACACACACACACACACACACACACACACACACACACACACACACACACACACACACACACACACACACACCGTTAGATAGAGGAATACTGTAGCAGAGGATGGATGCAGCGTGTTTGGGATCAAAGCTCTGCTGACGATTCACAGCAGAACCTCCAATGAAAATGACAACTTTGACTTTTGCATTAAAACTTCACTTATAAGTTTCATATTTACAAGATTGACAGCTTGTGACATCATCATAAAGTCCAGAATCAGAACATACACAGCAAAACCTAAACATGTCCAGAAACTCAAGCTAAGAATAAACCTAAGACACATAAAGGAGACGTAAATATATATAAATATATATAAATATATATAAATATACATAAATATATATAAATATATATAAATAGATCCCTTCATGTCTTATCCACACATAAACATGAGTGTGTGTGTGTGTTGGCTGTGTTTTGCTCAGATAAGCACTGCACAGGGTTTCCTTTCTTTAGACCACCGCACTGATATCTGATCATACCTCCTCCAAGCCTGTTAGAGTGTTTACTGAAGCTGTGCTGCTCAATGGAAACAGCAGTTTGACCTCAAGTAGCTGTTACTTTCCCTCTGCTATCCTTCCTTTCCTTCTTTCCTCCTGTCTTCTTCTCTGCGCCTTTCTGTAGATTCATCACTTTTCTCCTTTTGGGTCATGAAGCTTCTCTCTTCAGGTTTGGAGCGTTCCTCCATCGAGCCTTTGCTGCGTCCTTGTTGCTCAGTAAACGTGCTCCTTTGTCTCCTCGCCATTAACGCGGCTCCTCTCTAACGTGACGCCCACATTGAAGCTGAGCTCTGATGTTTGAGGATGAGGGCGACATGTTGCTGCTCATCCTCTTCCTCAGGCAGATGTTTTGTTGTGGCTAAACGCTGCAGAGGACAAACATGTTTGAAGCTGAATCTCCATCTGTCTTCACTCGTTGCATCGCGTGCCGTTTCCCCAAACAGAAGCTCCGTCTGCGCCTGGTGGTGCTTTTGCAGAGATGAGACGCAGAGACGCTCTACGACGATCCAGCGAGCCGCTCCAGCTTTGGTGTCACAGCGGTTTATGGCCAAAACGTTAAAAATGACACTCTCGGGGTTTAAATAATGATTAGAAGAGTCAGACACACGAGTGAACGAGTCTCTGTGGAGTTCCAGATGCTTCACTTTGTCTGCCTTGGATTCATTTTTGCTCGCATGTTGATTACGCCTCCAGAAACCAAAACCAAATGTTGCTGCAGCTTTGATTCATTGATGAAATGCGTTTTATTAGAGGAACGTTTCTCTCGTGTGATTGATTGCCGACGGCGGCGCTGAGTCGTCATGGTCACGGGATCTGAAGGCGGCTGGTCTCAGTGTTTAGTCTGCAGGACGCTTCACTCCAGTGGATCACACCTCAGGACAGGTGACTCACACTCTGTGTTTGTCTTTCAGGGGACCTCCAGGTGGCGTCGGCGTCCTCGTCTCAACCATCTGGACCTGCGGTGTTTCGTGAGTACAAGAAGGAACCATAACTTTGTTGATTGTTAATATGGAAAGTGAGATGAATTTGTCTGGATGAAGAATATTGAAATCATATAAACAGAAGAGTTCAGTTGCATTGTGGGCACACAAAGCAACAACCAGCTTCACTAATCAGTCAGGAGAGTTAAAGCAGCAGAGACGGACAGGCAGGAAACACAGAATCCATCTGATCGTCCCTCCAAAGCCAGCAGACCAGAGGAAGGCGGCCATTTAACCCATTTACATCTCCTTTACTCTTCACTTTCCTCTGTCTGTGAATTCCTCAGTGTCATCTGTAATCACTGCCGACGCTCGTATCGCTTTCAAACACGCCGCGTGCTCCAGCATCCCCCAGAGGACCTTCATGTGTCCGAGCCTCCACATCCACACCGGAGCTGAAGAGGATAATTGAGCCTTGGGTGGAACGTTGTTGTACTTCTCTGAATGTTTAAGAGTTGCGGTGGATTGTGTGATTGAGTCGTATTGTCTGGGCGAAGGACCGTCTCTGCATCGCACAAAGACCTCCAGGGCCCAAATTATGCTCTTCAAGCTGTCAGCCCAGATGAAATGTGAGGCGGCTCGCTGCGATCTTGACATTGCATCACATTGACAAATCAGGCCGCCGTTACTTGAGTCGTGATTGGGAACGACGGGGCAGAAGTTCATGAATTCACAATGTGGACGGAGGGGAATGTGGAGGCGTAAGGCAAGGACACAGCTGCTGTGTGTGTGTGTGTGTGTGTGTGTGTGTGTGTGCCTGTGTGTGTGTGTGTGCCCTGTTTCATCTCTCTCAGTAATGAGAGTAGACAGACAAGAGTGGACGGAGAACAAAGTGACTGTGAGTGTTCGTCCTGCAGAGCCGAGTGTGAGGAACGTCAGGTGTAGCAACATCTGTGACTGATCGCCATGCCAACGATGACTATGAACGACAACAGAGTAGGAAAGTAAGTAGTTGAGTTGAGACGGAACAAGAGGCAAATTCAATTCAGTTGAAATACTTTGAAAACTATGAGGTCGTATATTTCTGTGGCTTTAAAGAGATCAAGACTGAACAATGTGCATTTTGTTTAAGAATTATAAATGGAGCGTTCTGAAATGACAAACGCACAAACTATTTGCCAAAATAACAACGCACAGATGTTGAGCTGCACGGACGCCACTGACTGAACTCCTGTCAGGGAGAGAACACGCCATGCTGGAGACAAACCTGTGTGGGTTGATTTTGACTTCATGTAACAAAGAGCACTGATGTTTGGGAACAGACAAGATGACACGACGACAAGATGACACGATGACACGACGACACACTACCATACAGCTCAGAGTGTTTAGGCCGGAATCAACACTTTAGGCAATCTCTCTCTCTCTCTCTCTCTCCCTCTCTCTCTCTCTCTCTCACCCTCCCTCTCTCTCTCTCTCTCTCTCTCACTCTCACCCTCCCTCTCTCTCTCTCTCTCTCTCTCTCGCTCTCTCTCTCTATCCCTCTCTCTCTCTCTCTCTCACCCTCCCTCTCTCTCTCTCACTCTCTCACCCTCCCTCCCTCTCTCTCTCTCTCACACACAAACTCACTCACTCTCTCTCTCACTCTCTCTCACCCTCTCTACCTCGCTCTCTCTCTCACTCTCTCTCTCACCCTCTCTACCTCGCTCTCTCTCTCTTTTCTCTCTCACCCTCTCTTCCTCCCTCTCTCACTCTCTCTCTCTCCCCTCCCTGTTGCTCTCTCTCCCTCTCTCTCTCTCCCTCTCTCTCTCCCTCTCTCTCTTGCTCTCTCTCCCCCTCTCTCCCCCCCCCCTCCCCCTCTCTCCTAATGTAACCACTTGGCTGATGCGCTGTGTTGTTTCCACTTGCAGAGCAGACACACACACACACACACACACACACACATCAGGCTCAAACTCGTCTCATGTGGGCGAGCGACTTCAGGGTCGAGCATCTGCAAGTTATCATGTTTTTTTTGGAGAGGTATTTGTTTGTTTGCCTGTTTTCTATTATTTTCTTAATGTCTTCTTTTTGCTCGGATACAAACCATAATCATACATCTGGAAAATGTATACGCTCTGGAATTACGGAGCGTCAGGGAAAGCACTGGGACCGCTGCACCTTCTGGTCTTGATGCGTTGCAGCTGTACACCCGCTCTGTTGTTCATGTTCCCCTCTTGGGTCGATACGTTTGGGTCGAGAACCTCTACTCTCTGGAAACTGCTCAGCCGCTGCCTGATTGGCCTGGGAGCAGCACTCTACCACCTTCACTCTACCACCTACTGTGTGCCGGTGACCTGCACCCTCCGCAAGGAAGCCTGCAGAAGTAGTCAGGATGCACGGGTGTTGCGTAGTCAAGCACCTTTCCCTGTGCTGTCTCTCCCTCTCTCTCTCTCACCATATCTTCCTCCCTCCTGTCTCTGTCTGTCTGTTGCTTAAAAGTGTTACAAGCGTTTTGTTAATGGAAGTATTTCATTCAGGTGGAGGGTTTCAATTCACCACACACACACACACACACACACACACACACACACACACACACACACACACACACACAGTTTTGACCCTGGGGCCTGTGCAGTAATGTGTTACTGGGGGCACACTGGGCCTCTTTTAAAGACCTTTGTGTGCCCTGTGTCTCAATTTAGTCTGATTAGAGTCTGACCTTAGCCCCACACACACACACACACACACACCACACACACACACACACACACACACACACACACACTCTGGACTCCGGCATGAATTTTAAACGAGTCCTTGATTAGGGCTGTGACCGTGCTGCTGACCACTGGACCCTAAACACAACCAGACCAGGACCACATGGAGGAGAGGCAGCCGGAAGTGCTCGCTCATATTAACCTGCACTTCTATAAGACTCTAATGCAGTGATTGAACTTGTGACTGGGGGGCAGAAATGGGAGAAATACACACAGGACGTTTAACCTAAACTACTATGACACTTTCTATAGCTCAACTGTGTTTTCATTCGTATACATCACAACATAACACACACACACACATACACACACACACACACACACACTGACATCATCCTCAGTTTCAGTTCTTACAGTCTTAGACGTGTGGAGTCGATGAAATCCAATCACACAAGTGAAGCTGCCGGCGCTGCGTTCTCTCAGGAAGCCTCTGGTTGTGAGTGAGGTCATCTCCGTGCTGATGTCGCCGCTGCGGGCCCAGCTTCGCCGCTCGCGTTACGCCACCGCTGCAACTCTGCTGTTGCTCAACACCCGAGAATAAAAGGAGAAATCCCCAAACAGACTGGATTCAAGCTGCATCATGTTTCATACTGTAAAGTGATTGATGATTCTATCTTCATCTGTTTATCTCTGACGCATGTTCACATCTCTTCTTCTCATTCTTAATGTTGCTTTGATGATCTGTTGGCGTAGTTTGCGTTGCTGTCGTCGCTCCGGCCGTCTCGCAGCTCGTTCCGTCTTCTCCAGTTTACTCCGGCCTCCCTCCACACAATGACCTCACTCTTCCTCGCCGGGCTCGGTGCTGTCACTCATCACTGAGAGCAGCAGAGACTCATAAATAATCCCTCCATTCAAACAAACAAGCCGGGCGTGTGCCAGCACAAAGTGATGAGCGCCGTGTGGGTCCTACAGCACGCCCAGGTCAACAATCCCGCGCTGGGGGTCGCCAAGCCTCCATGTGGCTGATCAGGGGACGGTGTCATTAACACATAGACACACACACACACATTGGCCACGGTCTGTGACCTCTTGACCCAAACATGGTGGAGCCGATGTTTATTTGTTGACTCCCTCCATTCTAAAACACATCCATCATCACTGTCAGAGTGTGTGTGTGTGTGTGTGTGTGTGTGTGTGTGTGTGTGTGTGTGTGTGTGTGTGCGCGTGTGTGTGCGTGCGTGTATCATCACTGGTGCTGAGAGATATGCTATGTGTGTCAATATTTGGCTGTAATGAAAATTTTAGAGATGACATGGGTGGCCTGTGTGTGTGTGTGTGTGTGTGTGTGTGTGTGTGTGTGTGTGTGTGTGTGAGACATAGGGAGGTTACCCATAGGGTTTAATCTCATTTAGCACTGTCTCTTGGGTCTTTACTCCTCCCTTGCTGACAGCACACACACACACACACACACACACACACACACACACTTTTAACACTCCCCACAGACTGACCACACACTGCTCACAAACCTTTAACACTCCCTATAGATCAAACACACACATTGGAAAGAACAACACGATGTCATGTGCTTGTGCGTCACTTTAACCTTTGAACACTCGCTGACGTATTTGCATCATAATTTACTTTCATTTTGCACATTTACTCTGACAACGCTGCTGAGCTCAGTAGAACAAGAACTATGCCCACAGTGTAAATGAAAGGGCTGTGGTTGTTTTGTGTTTGGCTGTAGTTTCAGGTGAACAGTCAGTCAGTAAACCAGCGGTGATGTCATCTCTCCAGCTTTGGTTATTTCCTGCTGTCTGGAAATCACGTTTCCAACACTAACATCTAAAGTGGATTGACTGAAATAATATTTGCTCTCTGTTCCACGTCACATTTTTCATAAACTACCCCGCAGACACACACCAGCACACACAGCAGCACACACAGCAGCAGAGGGTGTGTAGGCCAACACAATCACACTCAGCAAACACGTTGGAAAATTGGGAACATTAATTAGCAATCAGACTTATCACGTTCAATTAAATGCAGATCAGGAGGCAGAACTCTCCCGTTTGGTCTCGGTCTCATTATTGAGCCTGGTGATGAAGAACAGCAGAGGAGCCCCTGCTGCGGTCGGCCTCCGGGCTGTAAAGGTGGGCTGCTTAATGTCCCAGAACCCTCGGCATGTAATGGTTTTCAAACCTCTGAAACCAGGAAAAACAAGGTGCCACCTTAAAATTTATGAGACATAAAATCTCTTTTCCATTAAACCTCAGTCAATCCATCATCATCAAGGCTTATCATAATAATCACCAGCCTGTAAAACAAGTTCACTAGTGTTCCACTCAGGCAGGCCAGAGGAAGAGCCGTGTGTGTGTGTGTGTGTGTGTGTGTGTGTGTGTGTGTGTGTGTGTGTGTGTGTGTGTGTGTGTGTGTGTGTGTGTGTGTGTGTGTGTGTGTGTTGTGTTGTACCATGTAGGAACAAATCCATTTATTTCGGTGTTTGTTTTGAGTCTTTCCTCCTCTGTACATATCTGTACTTTGGACTCATTTAATTTAATTATTTAAAACAAATTCCTTTCTCTGATTTTCTGTTTTTGTATTTTTCCTTTTCTTACATTTCTACACAGTAAACTCACCAGCAGTACAAAGGGCATCTTTAGAGACAAACTGTAGTATTTGTTTAATGGATGACATCATTGCTGTTAGTTTGATGACATCACATTGTTAGTTTGTAGGCATCATTTTCATTTATATAAGGAGCTTAAAAACCTAACATACTTTGGAAGCGAAACAGTTGCAAGTATTGCACCAGAACTCCAGGTGAAGGAACACTTGAGACTGAGCGAGTGTACGCAGACAGGAGGTGTCAACTGTGCGGGAACGGGAAGGTAAACCTTGGGAGGTACTGTGCCCTGAACAGCAGACAGTCCTTGGAGGTATTCCAGGAGCTGAGGGAAAGGGAATGTAAAGCTTTGAAGTATCGTCAAACGCAGCAGATAATCCTTTGAGTTATTCCTCAAGACGAGTTACAGAAACTCTTCCTCCCACATAAACAGGATGGCTGATGAAGAGGCAGACGAATGCACGGGCACTTTGCAGAAGTTGGGATTATGCAAACTGACAACAAAAGCAGAAAAAGTGAAATTACAAAAATACCTTATGTTGAGGAAACGTAAATTAGGAGCCCTAAAAGGTAAAATGACTGAAGTAGAGACTTTAATAGGCGATGCTGAAAATGTGCAAATTGTGACAAATATGATGGAGAATGAACTCTCACCCATTCGAGAGGAGTTTATTCATCTCAACAATGAAGTTACAAATCTTCTCTCTGAGGAAGAAGAGATATCTGAGCAAGAGAGCTGGTTTGCTCATGAAATGGCGCCCATCATCGGCCTCATGAAGGCAGCTAAGGACTGGGTCGCTGCTGTGCCAGAGTCAGAGCAGGAGGTAGTGGAAACACCATCAGAAGTGTACCACCTGTTAGAAGACACTGTCAGATCCATTGCCAGTTCTTCACAGGTTGGTTCCCACAGCAGCAGACACACCCAACTAAGTGGATCTCAAAGGAGCCGTGCATCGACAGCATCACGAGCCTTGTCAACGCGTGCTAAAGTAGAGGCGGAACACGCGGCCCTGCTTGAACGTGCTGCAGCACTGAAGGCAAAGCAGCAGCTTGAGCTGGAGGAAGCTGCCTTAAAGCAGCAGCGGAGTCTTGAAGAAGCCAGAATCAAGGCTAAGAAGGAAGAGCTGGAGTTGGTGACTACATTAGCTGAAAACCGCGCAAGACTAGAAGTCCTTAAAGGCTATGAGAGATCAGAAGATGGTTGGAGCACCAACATGCTAAAACAAAGGCGACAAAGTGTGAGGGTGACGAAGGACCCGATCAATCCAGGCATGTATCCACAAACACAAATGCTGTTCACTCACGCGGTTCAATCTGACCTTTACGCACAATCAAGGGTACCGTACCCTCAAGTATCAGGACCACCAGAGGTTCAGCAGGACTTCAACTACAACATCCACGCCAACGAAGGCAATGGCATGATGGACTTTCTTGTAAAACAACAGAAGCAATATCAGCTGCCTACAAGGGACCTTCCTGTGTTTAGGGGCGACGCACTGCAATACAAATCCTTCATCAGAGCATTCGAGCATTTAATAGAACAAACGACGGATAGTGATCAAGACAAATTGTACTACATGGAACAGTTTACAGATGGAGAACCACAAGAGCTAATTCACAGTTGTGCTCACATGCCGCCTGATAAAGGCTACAACAGAGCCAAGCAACTGCTTCACAAGCACTATGGGGAGGAACTACAGATCACCACCTCGCACTCTGATCAAGCCCTCAGATGGCAGCAGGTCAAGGCTGACGACACAAAGTCAGTAAGACAGGGAAGCAGCTTCACAACCAACGTTTCTGTTGAACAACACAAGTGGCCCCACAGAGCATATGTGAAGCCAGTGAAACCAAGCAGAACAAGGAAGGCCTTTGAGGAGCCGTGCATGTACTGCCAACAAGCTCACACTCTGGCTTCATGCAGCAAAATCAAGAGCCAGCCACAAAAGGAACGTTTGGAGTTCTTGAAGTCAAAAGGCTTATGCTTCGGATGCTTAACGTACGGACACCTGAGCAAGTCCTGCCAAAGAAGACTTGAATGGAAAGAGTGTGCATTAAAGCATCCAGACGTTCTTCACATGATTAAAGACGATTTGGTCTCAGCAAAGAACGCTGGCGACACTCAGGGAAACAAAGTGTTGGGCACTCACGTTCCTCTTGCACAAGAGTCCTGCTGCCTCACGGTGGCCAGAGGAAGGGAATGCGTGCTGTCAATAGTACCGGTGAAGATCAGGTCAAAACAGAGCGACAAGTATGTGGCAACGTACGCTTTCCTTGATTCAGGAAGCACAGCGACGTTCTGCACGGAAGACCTGCGAAAGAGACTCAACGTTACAGGAAAGCAAACGCAAATACGTCTCAGCACCATGGGTCAGGACAAACTCATAAACAGCTATGTGGTGTCAGACCTAGAAGTATGCGGGCTGGAGGACACGGAGTATATCGACCTACCTGACACGTTCATTCACAGCAACATACCCCTTCATCCTGACAACATACCCAAACAATCTGATGTCCAAAAATGGCCTCACCTCAGTCAAGTTCACCTACCAGAACTAGAGGTCAATGTTGGCCTCCTCATTGGAGCAAACTGCTCAAGAGCAATGGAGCCACAGCACATCATCAAGGGTCAGAGCGGAGGACCGTACGCTGTGAGGACTGCCATTGGCTGGACCGTGATCGGGCCTGTAAGGAAGCAGTGAACTTTGATCTCTGTGATGGAGGGCCGTCAATCAAACTGATGAGGACTCCCGACAGGCAAATGTCAGCATTGGGAGAGTTTATGAAAGAATACACAATAACAGACAAGAAATCCTTCGCCTTGGGTGATTTAATAGGAACCAGAAATTATTCAATCAAGCCAAAAACAGCAGTACAGAGAAGAAATGGAAGCTCTGCAGAAAAAGACACATGTCACTATCAACAGTCAGCTGGATCCAGAGCTGCAAGATGGTGGAAGGTTCACCAAGAGAACGCCAAACACCCAGCAGTCCTGTCTGAGCCCACTGATCCTGACAGAGCACCAAGCTGAGATGGTCAAGGCCAAGAAGAAGGTTCACAGCTGGATATGTTGTGATGTTAGTGGACACTTCTTCTCCACATCGCTCCTGCTCATGAAGAGAGAAGTCATTGACATTGACACTGAAGGTGTTTCGGCTCTTTAGGTTTGAGTTTGCTAATGTAAGAAAGGATTGGATGACATCATTGTTATGTAAGCAGCTTTGGAGCCTGATATTTGAACGAACACATGACTTTGTAATTTTGTGGTTTCTGATTAAACAATACCAAGGAAAGGTTTGTCCTTATCTCCTTTCCTTCTCTTAGTGCAGCATGTTGCACAGGCTAGAAGGTGGCTGGTTTGATTCCCTCTGACTGTGTTGTAGTTAAACTTGTATAGACACAATCTGTGCTTGAGTGTGTTTCTGAGCTCGCCCTCTCTCAGCCCCTCTGCTCTTTTTTAAATGAACGTCTCCGCTTCGCTGAAGTTCAGTCGAGCGTCTCCGTCTCTTCTCTTCTCTTCGACACTGCCTTAAGTAGTCATCGGGCCGAGTCGGGAGACGCCGCAGAGCGCCCAGATTTCAGCCTCCAACGATTTGTGCCAGGCAGAGATCAGCTCCACTGAAACAATACATCACGTTAAACGTGGGAGGTGAGACAGTTTCTAAACCGCTGACGCACCCATGGGAGGTTCGACTCTTTTTATTTTGTTGATTACTTTACTCAGTATAAGATGATTCAGGCAAGTTGCCAGTGACAACAGCAGGCTAGAAAGGGTTAAATCTATCTTGATGTTACTGGCTTACACTCGTGACTCGGTGACAGTTGCCCCGGAACCAAGACGAGGCAAAGTCATCCTCAAACACCCCTCAGCCAACAAACACGTAAAGGTTTAGGTTGAGCCAGCTGGTGTGAGCACACAGAGGGAGCGGCCCCAGAGTCGCTGAAGCAGAGCAGCCCGGGAACAAAGTCAGAGCAGCCAGTCACAGAGCCACCCAGCATGTCCACCGACCACTCACACCGCCAAGTTTCCATGACGGCGAGTAACTCCCTTAACATGAAACGGTGCTTCTATATTACATGACGCCTTTAAGAAGGGCAGAGTGAGTGAGTGAGTGAGGGAGTGAGTGAGGGAGTGAGGGAGTGAGTGAGTGAGGGAGTGAGGGAGTGAGTGAGTGAGGGAGTGAGGGAGTGAGGGAGTGAGTGAGTGAGTGAGTGAGTGAGGGAGTGAGTGAGTGAGTGAGTGAGTGAGTGAGTGAGTGAGTGAGTGAGTGAGTGAGTGAGTGAGTGTCAGCTCTGAGGGAGGAGCCAAGAACAAATAACCTAACATCAATGTGGAGAATAGGATACACACACACACACACACTTCCATAAGACAGACACACAGACGGGACTTCAGTGGAGGTTCTGTGTTTCTCCCTCCGTCTCTTCCAGAGCAGAAAAAACATTCAGCACTTTGATTCCACAGAGAATTCAAAACTTTGCTGCACCCCGAGTCACGTTTTACCCATAGAGGGACATCCAGAGCTCTGAGTTACATCCAGAGCTCTGAGTTACATCTAGAGCTCTTTCTGTAATTTGTCTTCCTTGGTCTCATTTTCTCTTCTTTAACCTTTGACCTCTTTTCCTTTCATCTGAAGCTCTGTCACTGAAGTCTTCACTCTTTCCTTCCTCTCACTCCTTCATCTCGGCCCGTCCCACACACACACACACACACACATTCCCATGTCTGACTGGTAGCTTGTCTCTCTCAGATCATAAATATGTATTTACAGAGCACATAAACCTTCTTTCATCCACATTTCAGTGTCTATAAAAAGCTGTAACCAGGCATAAATGTTTACTCTGCTGTGTGCGTGTGTGTGTGTGTATGTGTGTGTGTGTGTGTGTGTGTGTGTGTGTGTGTGTGTGTGTGCTGACATGGAGGGAAGTTTTGAGTCTTTCCCTCTTTCTCATCCTGTATTTCTAGGCGTGGCTGTTTTCTTGTGATCGGCCTTCTTTCTCTTTTAGCCTCTTTAACTTAAAATCTGTTATCTGGATCTTTGACAGGTTTTGTTAAAACTACAGAGACCTTAGTGATAGTGAGGAACACAGGTCTAATCCTGGAGGAGGAACCTTCTGCTGCGTCCTGCTTCCTTCAGGCTAAAGTTAAAAAAGCAAAGTTCCCGAATTCCGAAAGTTCCTGCATCATCAGCAACTCAGAGCCTGCAGATGTCATAAATCAAGCGCTCCTGAAGTCCCTTTCTGGTCTTCATGTTTGTGCCTGTGGATGTGATCAGAAACCTTCAGTCATCTGTAACAATGTGACTGAACATCAAACAGCTCCGGGTTTGGATCCTGTCACCTCTGATGCCGTGTTTTTGCTTTTAAGCCTCAACTGGTTTGGCTTTTTGGCCTATAAACGCACGCAAATGTGTTTTAATGAGTGGTTTGAAGGAAACGCTGCGGCCCGTTCAGACGGTTTTAAAGCGCCTCAACATAAACCTGTGATTTAATGAGCAGCTTTACCAGACGCTTCTTTAACGGCAGCTTTTAAGTGCATAAATATGGGTTTGTTTGTTTTGTGGTTCTGACACTCCTGATGGGCCGCAGACCACGGCTTTAATCTCACCAAGCCCCTCCCCCCCTCACCTTTAAGCCTGCTTTTTATATTACAGCAAACATAACTCACCGCACAAAGTCGTCTTCCTGCAAATGAAATCCGCCAAATCCCTCACGAGGTCAGAAACACGTGTAGGGATGTGAACAGAACAGGAGGTCCGTGGGCCGCCTGAGCCGGAGCCATGAAAGAACCCATTAAAGTTTCATGGTGATCTGGATTTGGAGCCTGGATTGTTTTCTTCTTTCTTTTAACTGTGCGATGGATCATCAGAGCAGATCTGAACCCAGAACAGATCTGAACCTAGAGCAGATCTAGACCCAGAACAGATCTGAACCCAGAACAGATCTGGACCCAGAAGAGACAGGTCTGGAGAATCTGGGTGTGGTGGACTGAGGTTTGTGCTCAAACATGGATGGAGTCACACATGTGGGATCACTGTCAAGTACCAAGAGGGATGGAAACACACACACACACACACACACACACACACACACACACACACACACACACACACACACACACATAACCACTGGGAATGAGAGCCAACAGTGTCAAACTGCTCCGTTTAACTTTTTACAATCATGCGTATCACAAGGCTGAGCATATGCACTACACACACACACACACACACACACACACACACACACACACACACACACTTTTACAGAGCAAGGTTTTCCAGTTAAAAGATTCCAGTGGTTGTTTAGGAGGGAATGTTGGCTGGACGACCTGCAGCTGTAACGGCGCCACCTACAGTACAGAGAGCAGAGTGTTACTCACCTCACCAGACACTGGACAGCTGACATCAGAATCTTGTGTAGTTGAGGACAGTCCCGTGTCCCGTGTCCCGTGTCCCGTGTCTCGTGTCCCGGGTCCCGTGTCCCGTGTCGTCCCTGTGGAGCTCCAGTGTTCACAGGTTGATCATCAGCTCTGCTTCCTGTTAGGCACTAAACAAACATCAACCTTGTCAGAGGTCTCAGGCCCATGAACCTGGGCCAGTAGAGACACTACACACACACACACACACACACACACACACTCATTCTGTGTGTTGCAACATGAATACACACTCATTTCAGCTGATTCAGAGTAAAATTCAAAGAGCAAAGATCTGTGTTGCTAAGCGATGACACCGCTAATGACCTTAAAATAGACGCACACACATTTATTGAGAAACACACACACACACACACACACACACACACACACACACACACACACATTGTCGGTCAGGTTTTCACCTCCTGGTGTGATAAGTCTTCATCACAGCTCAAAGGAGCAGTCAGGGTGAGAGAGGCATCTGGGTGTGCATCGGAGTCAGTGTTTGACACACACACACACACACACACTCACAGACACACACACAATTCATACAATTCATTCCCACAAACCCAGTCTAGCAGTGGGCCCTTCAGACTCCCTGGGGTCTCACAGATTAGCCTTGGCCAAAGCCACTAATCCCCACACACACACACACACACACACACACACACACACACACACACACACACACACACAGCCCCGGTCATTACCTCGCTCCTGTGCTGGACGCATGCAGCCTCATTCAAACGAGTCAGTGAGAGGTGATGGGGGGTTTGCTTTGGAGTGGTCTCACACACACACACACACACACACACAGACACACACACACACTCACACAGAGGGGAGGGAGGGGTGGAAGCAGAGAGGCAGAGGTGAAGGGTTTTGTCTCCAGAGGGTTTACTGAAACCGCGCCGCTCTACCTCTAACCTCTCTGCTCCTGCCGGCGTTCCCAAGGAATCAAGAGAAAGTAAACAACCAAACGTTTTTAGCTCCTGAAGCAAAGCCAGGATCAATAATCATTTAGTAGGCCCTGCAGGAATGTTCTCACACACACACACAGGCACACACACACACACGAACACACACACACACACACACACACAGGCTGTCATCATGTGGGGCGTTGTAGGTTTGGTCTGAAACAAAGACAGGTTTGTTGTCGTTGTATTGATCAGTCAGTCAATCATATTTATAAATGATTATCGGTTGAAAGTTTCAGGTGGTTGCAGTTGAAACGGCGTTCAGCGACTTTACCACAGGTATCCCATGGTTACTGGGCGGCTGAGCTGAGGGCATGGTAACTAAGACGAGGTCA
>NW_027467196.1:0-2500 GCF_046128005.1 Genypterus blacodes | reverse complement strand
AGACAAGGGACACAGAGTCCAACCAGAGACAAGGGACACAGAGTCCAACCAGAGACAAGGGACACAGAGTCCAACCAGAGACAAGGGACACAGAGTCCAACCAGAGACAAGGGACACAGAGTCCAACCAGGGACACAGAAACGTAACATGATGAACTTACAAAACACGTACGGAAAGAAAGAAAGAAGGAGAGGAAGGTGGGAAGTGTTGCAGGTCACCGTCAGCCTCCACTAAATGTAACTGTGTTAACTAATTGCCATTCCACTTTTGACCAAACACACACACACACACACACACACACACACACACACACACACACACACACACACACACACACACACACACATTCAAATCTGGAACCTATTACTCTTTACCTGCAGGCGACTCTCAGTGAGCACGGAGTGTTTAATCACGTCTCTCGCTGTGTGTGTGTGTGTGTGTGTGTGTCTGTGTGTGTGTGTGTGTGTGTGTGTGTGTGTGTATGGGGGGGTAGATGTAGTCAGTAACCATGCTGTTGGAGCATAGATGTAATTCCATCTGTAAAGGCTCACGTAAGCATTGACACACACACACACACACACACACTTTATTTGCATAGGTTGACATGATGTGCGGTCACAGTGATTCCCCTCAGAACGTGGCCCTAACTGGATCCTGATCCTGACCCCAGACCAGATCTCATCGCCTTGGCAGCTCAGCTTTCACACCTCTTGCTCGTCTAGGTGCTTTTTAGGGGAACTGGTCTCTGAGGGACATGGACCCTCTGAGGGACACGGACCCTCTGAGGGACACGGACCCTCTGGTGGACATGGACCCTCTGAGGGACCCTCTGGTGGACATGGACCCTCTGGTGGACATGGACCCTCTGGTGGACATGGACCCTCTGAGGGACACGGACCCTCTGAGGGAGACACGGACCCTCTGAGGGAGACACGGACCATCTGAGGGACACGGACCCTCTGAGGGACACGGACCCTCTGAGGGACATGGACCCTCTGAGGGAGACACGGACCATCTGAGGGGACACGGACCCTCTGAGGGACACAGACCCTCTGGTGGACCCATGCTCAGATCACCGTGTCAACCGTGCAGTCATGGAAACGCAACTGGATCATATGAAACACGTCATGAGATGTTTGTGGAATTTCTTGAATTCTTGAGTGCAGCGTGACTCAAGAGTCCACATCTGTTTCCCTCTGTGTGTGTGAGACCACTTGATTAGACTAAATCTGCTCCAAATGTGTGTGTGTGTGTGTGTGTGTGTGTCGCTATGGTTCGACGCTTGTGTCCCTGTGTGAGATCCACATGGGTCTGTGTGTGTGTGTGTGTGTGGTGTGTGTGTGTGTGTGTGTGTGATGCGTAGATCTGACCTCTCTGACATGGCAGTGTTCATGTTCTGCTCTTCTTCCTCCTCCTCCTCCTCTTTCTCTTCCTCTTCCTCCTCTTCCTCCTCTTCCTCCCCTTCCTCCTCCTCTTCCTCCTCTTCCTTCTCCTCCTCCCCTTCCTCCTCCTCCTCTTCCTCCTCCTCTTCCTCCTCTTCCTCCACCTCCACCTCCTCCTCTTCCTCCACCTCTTCCTCCTCTTCCTCCTACTCTTCTTCCTCCTCCTCTCTCTTCCTCCACCTCTTCCTCCTCTTCCTCCACCTCTTCCTCCTCTTCCACCTCTTCCTCCTCCTCTTCCTCCTCCTCCTCCCCTTCCTCCACCTCCACCTCCTCTTCCTCCTCCTCTTCCTCCACCTCTTCCTCCTCTTCCTCCTACTCTTCCTCCTCCTCTTCCTCTTCCTCCACCTCTTCCTCCTCTTCCTCCTCCTCTCCCTCCTCCTCCACCTCTTCCTCCTCCTCTTCCTCCTCCCCTTCCTCCTTCTCCTCTTCCTCCTCTTCCTCCTCTTCCTCCTCCTCCTCTTCCTCCTCCACCTCTTCCTCCTCCTCTTCCTCCTCCTCCTCTTCCTCCTCCACCTCTTCCTCCTCCTGCAGTCATGATTGTTTTTCATTATGATGTATTTATAGATTCCTCCACCTGTTTTTGCTTTAAAGCTCCTCCCCTTTTCTCTAAACTCACAGATGCTTTGATTCTTTATATTTCTGACCCAATCAAACAATCAATCACTCTGACCTGATGTGATGAAGGTCCCTGATGTGACGGGACCTTCGTCTTCAGCTGCACTTCATTGTGATTTCACAGCCACCATCTTCTTCTTCGTCTTCTTTAGCTACTTTCACAAACTTCAACCTGGAAACGACTTCCTCACACTTTCAACCAATCGATTGAGCAGACGCCACAGGATGATGTCATCATTTAAGACTTTCATTCTTTTCAATGTCATTTTTTTGTGTTTGAGAGAAGAAATTGGGTAAGTAGTTAAAGTGAAGTAAGTGAGTGTGTGTGCGTGTGCGTGTGCGTGTGTGCGTGTGCGTGTGCGTGTGCGTGTGCGTGTGTGTGTGTGTGTATTGGCTGTGACAGGACAGGACGTGGAGCCTTCAACACGCCTCACCTCTCCCCT
>NW_027467195.1:15000-23411 GCF_046128005.1 Genypterus blacodes | reverse complement strand
CCTGCTCACACACTCACACACTCACACACACATTACCTGCTCTTATATCTGGATGATAAGAAGAACTGCCAGTGTCTTTAAAGCTCTTTTCCCTCACATTGTGTTTATTTAGAGGTACAGCTACAATAACAAAGCTTCAGCTGTCATCACAGTCTGAACTTAATTAAAGTAATCACACCTCACCAGGATACAGTCTCATTCAAACAACAGGTCATCAATTAAGCCTGTGTGTGTGTGTGTGTGTGTGTGTGTGTGCTTGTGTGCCGGTGCAAAGTCTCCCTTCTCTCCCTTTGTTGACCATGTAAACATGCCCGTGTGGGTGTGGAGCCATTAGCGGCCTGGTGGAAGCGATCGGCGCCCTGATCACCGCCATCGCCTGCGTCTGCGTTAGAGAGGAGCCGACAACGACCCGGATCCGGACTCAATCATGCCAGATCATCACACAACATCCGACACTAAAGCGCTGTGTGTGTGTGTGTGTGTGTGTGTGTGTGTGTATGTGTTTGTGTGCAGGGAACATTTTTGTAATATTCCCTGACAAATTCCACCTTAAATCCTCCAGAGTGACTTTAATCTTTGTACATGCAGACATAATAACAATATAAGATGAAGGATATAAATGTTACAGACGTCTCTAACTGCTTTATTATGCTTATATGAAGGATAAGAGCTGTTAGATTCATTTATTTATGTATTCTCTCCTCTCACATGTCCTCTTACTTCACTGTCTTTGGTCCTGTTTATGAGGTTTTGAGGCATTTAACGTTTTAATAACAACATGAATCAGTGTGTGTGTGTGTGTGTGCGTGTGTGTGTGTGTGTGTGTGTGTGTGAGTGTGCGTGACAGTATGAGGTCTAAACAAGAACATTTTTCTGATACAGTAAGAGAATGAAACGCATCATAGCAACAGAGCTGACAGGGTTACAGAGCTGTGTGTGTGTGTGTGTGTGTGTGTGTGTGTGTGTGTGTGTGAGTCTGTATTGACACACTGCCTCCCACTTAATCGAGGCTCTCCAGTCGAGTGAAGGCTGCACAGACAGAAATAGCTTGAGCTCTGTTTCATCTCAATGTGCCTCTGCGTTTCTGAAGGACCTTTGACTGAAACACTGAAACACTGAAGCAGCTGATGTTGCTGCAGAGTTTACAGTTTAATCTACTGATGCTTCATTTATGCCTCCTCTTGTCTTAAAGGTTGTCAGAATCAGAGGGTTGATGTTGGTGTAGATGTTCCCTCACACACACATGGATCTACAGAGGAGCCTGACACGTGTGTGAGCGTGTTTACATGATCATGACTGTCACCGCTGTGTATCTGATTCACTCAGACATGAGAGTTTAGACTCTAGCTCCTCATCAAAACTCCAGCTGGTGTGTGTGTGTGTGTGTGTGTGTGTGTGTGTGTGTGTGTGTGTGTGTGTGTGTGTGTGTGTGTTGTGTTAACATGAACACATGACATGATGTTACTATGGTTACTTCTCATATTCAGACATTTCACTGTTGCTGCTTTGATAGATGACTGCACTTTAGATGTCTTCAACCAGGTTATTATTATTATGATGTTCTTTATTATTATGAGTTTATGACACTGAGGCTTAGAGTTCACACATACACACACACACACACACACACACACACACACACACACACTCTCTCTCTCCCTCCCCCTCTCTTTTTCTCTCTCTTCCTCCCCCCCCCTCTCCGTCTCTCTCTCGCTCTCTCTCTCTCTCTCTCTCTCTCTCTCTCTCTCTCGCTCTCTCTCGCTCTCCGTCTCTCTCCGCCCTACTCCCTCCCTCCCTCCCTCCCTCCCTCCCTTCCTTCCTTCCTTCCTTCTCCCTGCAGTTCTTCTGTTTGTTTTCACTCACTTGATCCGGAGCGGAAATTCCTCTCCCGTTTTTTTGTGAATGACAAACTCATTAACAATTCACCAACACGGGCCGCTCCATCCGGCCCCGCCCCCCTGCTCACCCCCTCCCCTACCGTTTCCAGGGCGACCGCGGCTAGGCCTCCTCCGATTGGTCAGCTGCCGTCATGTATCCGACGGAACGCCTCCCGTTTGTATCCATTCAGCAGCGCGGCGCCGCAGAGGACGCATCAACAAACAGGCAGCACCGAGCCGAGGAGCGGGAATAGCACCGACACCCGCAGACCCACAGACCGAGAGAGAGAGCGACAGACCCGCAGGTCCGCATCCACACACGCAAAGCAGCTCTCCACCCCTCTGGATGCTCTAGTAGAGGAAAGAGCAGCTTCACCCCCCGGAGTTACATAAGAGCGCAGCCGCGTCGCAGCTCCGGTGTGACTCATTGATAAATACGCGCCGCGTCTCCGCCAGATGCATGAATGAGCCGCGGACGAGAGGAAATCTGTGAACGGACCCGCGCCGCCGCTGAGCCGCGTCATTGTGAAAACCAGGCCGAGGAACGGAAGCAGCGAGTCTGATCGTTCACACGACCCCCCCGGATCCTTCATCACTGAGGCCCCAAGACTGAGCGACAGATCCCCGCACCGCGCTGCAGCCAGGACGCCCCGCAGCTCCGCGCCCCTGATCCTCTGATCCTCTGATCTTCCGTTCTGAAGACACTTCTCTCCTCCTGCTTATAAATGCTTGACAGACTCAAGCCCGTCGTCCAGCTCGACTCGGTAATGGCGATCAGCAAGACGGTGGTATGGCTCCGGGAGCAGCTGGAGACGCGCAGGGACGGCCTGCTGGTGATGGACTGCCGGGCCCAGGAGCTCTACGACTCCTCGCACGTCGACACGGCGATCAACGTGGCCATCCCGAGCCTCATGCTGCGCCGCCTGAAGAAGGGAAACCTGCCCGTCCGCTCGCTGCTCACCGACGGCGAGGACCGGGAGAGGTTCGCGCGGCGGTGCAAGACGGACACTATCGTGCTGTACGACGAGTACAGCCGCGAGTGGAACGAGAACGTGGACGGCGGCTCCGTGTTGGGTTTACTGCTGAGGAGGATGAAGGATGAAGGCTACAAGGCCTTCTATCTGGAGGGTGAGTGCGGTTCATTCACATTTCAGGGCCGCGCTGCTCATTCACAAGCCCGCAGGTTCACTGCGCAGAGAGACAGGGACGGGATTTACAGCTTGAAGCTCAGATGGTGTCAACATGTGTTACTAATCAGTCAGCTGGGGGGGTAGGGGTTAAAAACAACAACAACAAAAAACGTGCAAAAAAAAAAAACCACAGTTAGTATTTATTATTATTTTTCTGCAGAGACTTTCTCTTAAAGATGACATCATAGGAACACAGCAGCTGCATGTTCAGAGTGTACTGAGCAGTACTGAGCCCTGACACCAGTGTAGTCCTGAGCTCTCTGCTGTGTGACATCATGTATGTGTTATTAAGCTTCTAACCCATGTGTCCCTGTCCTGCAGGAGGCTTCAGTAAGTTCCAGGCAGAGTTTCCTGCTCTGTGTGAGACGAACCTGGAGGGATCGTCCAACAGCAGCTCCCCCACCGCACAGGTGCTGGGCCTGGGCGGGCTCAGGATCAGCTCCGACTCCTCTGACATCGAGTCTGACATAGACCGGGACCCCAGCAGCGCCACGGACTCTGACGGCAGCCCGCTGTCCAACCCCCAGCCCTCCTTCCCCGTGGAGATCCTGCCCCACCTCTACCTGGGCTGTGCCAAGGACTCCACCAACCTGGACGTGCTGGAGGAGTACGGCATCAAGTACATCCTCAACGTGACGCCCAACCTGCCCAACCTATTTGAGAACGCGGGGGAGTTTAAGTACAAGCAGATCCCCATCTCGGATCACTGGAGCCAGAATCTGTCCCAGTTCTTCCCCGAGGCCATCAGCTTCATCGGTAAGCAGACACGAACACACAGCAGGCTGGTCTCACTGCAGACTCACTCTGCCTTCTCATTTGTTTACATCCTTATTATCTCTTCGCACCCTGATGTCCGAGGGTAGTTGTTATGGCGACGGGAGGGACACGGTGTGCTGCGGCAGCGGGGCCGTAATCTCATTCATGTGAGAGGCGTTATCGTCGGCAGGAAGATCTTAGGTTCTTATTGTGCAATTGAGATTAGATGAGGTGTCCCTGGCTGCGACGGCGTTATCAGGCCATCAGATAGAGACGCACACACAGAGCAGGCTGATTAAGGCCATTGTGTTAAGGCAGAGGGAAACCACCGTGCCTCTAATGGCGCTCAGGCTGAAACGCAGTGTGTACAAATGATTTAACTTCAATGGAAGACATCCTGGCCTATCTGTTGTCCGGGGGCTTGTGTACTTGCGACACAAAGGGCGACGTTGAAATAAGAGAATGGGGGAGAGTGAGCAAAGGGAGGGCGGTAATTCGAGCGCAACAGGAAGGAAGTGGCATTGAAAGTAATCTAGGACATGGCATTGCTCCCCCCCCTCCCTCCCTGCCTGCCTGCCTCCACATTACAAAGGGAGCCATTTACAGGCCCTGTTGACATCCTGTTGGCCTTGACAGGGTGCCCTCATGACTCCTACGTTTACACGCCCAAATGGCACCATTGTCAGAGCAACCCTGGCGAGCGGAAGAATGGTTTAATAGACCGTAATAAGTCCATTTCCCAGCCAGACTACTCCAGGCCCAGAACCTAAAGAATGTGGACTCTGTTTATGTGCGCCTGTTTGTTGACTGACATGCCTGAGAGATAATAACTTCCTCTGCTCTCGTGGACCGGCTCCAGCTTGCAGCACGGCTCCACTTAAATGTCACAGATGTTTTTCAGAAGGTTGGGTTCCGTCCCCACAGAGAGCGCGCGCAGCACCGCCGTGCCCGCCAGTGTGAATAATTCCCCCTCAAATTTAAACTGGGGCAGAGGGGAGATGAGGGGGGGTTTCTGGATCTGCTGGAGGATTTAGTCAGAGGTCTATAATCCTTCTTCTTTCTTCCCTTCTCCTCCAGATGAAGCTCGAGGGCAGAAGTGCGGCGTCTTGGTCCACTGCCTGGCCGGCATCAGTCGCTCCGTGACGGTGACGGTGGCGTACCTGATGCAGAAGCTGAACCTGTCCATGAACGACGCCTACGACATCGTCAAACTGAAGAAGTCAAACATCTCGCCCAACTTCAACTTCATGGGCCAGCTGCTGGACTTTGAGCGCACGCTGGGCCTGAAGAGCCCCTGTGACAACCGCATGGCGCCGCCCAGCCAGCAGCTCTACTTCACCACGCCCACCAACCACAACGTCTTCCAGCTGGACCCCCTGGAGTCCACGTGAGGCCTCCTCCTCCACCCTCTCCTTGCTCGGAGGTGCGTGGGCCTCCTGTGGAAAAGCTGCAAAAAGTTTTTGTCCTTTTTTCCGTCGCCTGCCATGTGACCTGGCCGTTGACGTTATTGATACAGCTGGCTTGGGGCGACAGCTGTCGAGCGGTTACTGGAGGGCCGACGCCGCCTGGCCAACGCGGAGACGCAGCTGCTGCACGCTAAACGGGGAGAGACAATAAAGAAAGAGCGAGACGGGAAGATTGAGAGACTTTCTACACTCTCGTACCCCCATCAGACTCTCTGTGACCGAGGGGGCGTGACGCTCTGATGAAGCGCTGCATTAAGCTTCAGGCTGAGGTGCCAAAGAGACTTGAGTGTTCAAACTGGACAGAAACTGAAATGCGTATGAAATCATTGTTTATATTGGTTATGGGGGTTTAGGGGGTCTAACTGGCACCCACAGGACTTTAGGGTGCTTGGTCTCCTTCTTTGTCTTCTGTGAAGACTTGCCTGTGCGTGTTTGGACGGCACACTTATACGGGACTGGAGTCTGAAACATTTATACGTTGTGTAAACATCTTAATCTAAAGAAGCCTTGCTCTTATATTCATCCTCTGGGGTGCTGAAGATTCTCTGTTTATATTCTTTTATGTAAGCTAATCAGCTGCGTATTGATCAGTATGTTTATAATGATTATGCCAAAAAAAATCAAGTAGGATTTCTGAGATTGAGGGCGAACGTGTACATGTGTAATATATTTGACAAAAGGCTTTATGACTCCAGCTCTTAGTCAGGCCCCGGGTTTGGATTCTGCATCAGCCTTCAGAGTGATGATGTCACCACACACAACTCTGCAGCATCCTGGAGATTATCACCCCCCCCAAACACACACACACACACACACACCACCAACACAACAAATGCTTCTAAATCTAAAGATCGGCTCCATAGAAATGTAATCTTCAATCAGATGTGAGTGGGTTGGAGCGATTGGAGGTTAATGTGAGTGAAGGGTTAAAGGTGTGAGGTGGTCGGGGGGCTCCACTCGCCTCCTCAGGGAAAAACTCTGTGAGACGCAGTTTTCATTTGTCAAGTCCAGAGAAAAGAATCCAGAATCACACACACACACACACACACACACACACACTGCTCTCTTAAGAATGTAAAGAAAAGATAAGTTATTAATAAATTGCTATTTTGTCTACATTTCCACTTCCTGTGTGTGTCTCTGCCTCCTGGTTGCAGTAACAGGTTTATGTAAGTGTTTCCTCTCAGCCGCTCAGTGAAGCAGCAGGCTCAGGCACGACAACAACAACAACACTCAGCTGCCGCCACAATGACTCACAACGCTCGCTACTTGTTAACCAACAAGCTTAACGCCACTCCCGCCTGTACTTTCCTGTTGTTAATGAGCCTGGTTTGGTCACGCGTGTGTAGCTGAGCGTGTGTAGCTGAGCGTGATGCACACCGTGTTCTCTGGGTGACAGCAACAATCATTCACTAACTGCTGAATGCCACTGGACAGGATTAACTCAGGTGACTCCAGGCACGCTGAGAACAACACCACTGGGTTTTTTCCAGGCGCTGCCCACGCACTGAGGGCTTTGGGTTCACACACACGCACACACACACACGCACACACACACACACACACACACACACACACACACACACACACACACACACACACACACACACCCTCAGGCACTTCCTGAAGGCGGGTCTGTCTCCGCAGCTCAAAGCCATCAAAGGGAGCAGAAAGTACCCAGATCCGCTGTCATCTGATCCCCAGTGCGGCGGCGGCGGCGGCGTGTACCTGCTAAGACCTGGAGGCTCAGGAGATGAGCTGCAGCATTCTGGCTTTTGTGGAAACATTCCGCACTTGCAAATGAACCCTGTTGGTTCTGAGGAGTGAGGGGGAGACGAGGAGCCAGGCGCTAACGTTCATAGATCAAAGCTAGCATAGTCGGTTACATGGGCAGATCTTCAGACGGCCTCACGTTCAGCTTCCTGTCTGCTGCGGCCTTCATGTGTCTGCATGTTTACGCTTGTCACAGAGCAATCTGACAGAAGTCTGAACGTGTGAGGCTCCGTTCAAACAAACAACAGGCTGACTGAGATTAGCTGCTGGCTGAGAGACGGAGAGCAGAGAGACAGAGAGCAGAGAGACAGAGAGACAGAGAGCAGAGAGACAGAGAGCAGAGAGACAGAGAGCAGAGAGACAGAGAGCAGAGAGACAGAGAGACAGAGAGCAGAGAGCAGAGAGACAGAGAGCAGAGAGACAGAGAGCAGAGAGCAGAGAGACAGAGAGCAGAGAGACAGAGAGCAGAGAGACAGAGAGACAGAGAGCAGAGAGCAGAGAGACAGAGAGCAGAGAGACAGAGAGCAGAGAGACAGAGAGACAGAGAGCAGAGAGCAGAGGGACAGAGAGCAGAGAGACAGAGAGACAGAGAGACAGAGACAGAGAGCAGAGGGACAGAGAGCAGAGAGACAGAGAGACAGAGAGCAGAGAGACAGAGAGACAGAGAGCAGAGAGACAGAGAGCAGAGAGACAGAGAGACAGAGAGACAGAGAGCAGAGAGCAGAGAGACAGAGAGCAGAGAGACAGAGAGACAGAGAGCAGAGAGACAGAGAGCAGAGAGACAGAGAGACAGAGAGCAGAGATACAGGGAGACAAAGAGACAGGGAGCAGAGAGACAGAGAGCAGAGAGACAGAGAGACAGAGAGACAGAGAGACAGAGACAGAGAGCAGAGAGACAGAGAGACAGAGAGACAAAGAGACAGAGAGACAGAGAGCAGAGAGACAGAGACACAGAGAGACAGAGAGCAGAGAGACAGAGAGCAGAGAGACAGAGAGACAGAGAGACAGAGAGCAGAGAGACAGAGAGACAGAGAGCAGAGAGACAGAGAGACGGAGAGACAGAGAGACAGAGAGCAGAGAGACAGAGAGACAGAGAGCAGAGAGACAGAGAGACAGAGAGACAGAGAGCAGAGAGACAGAGAGCAGAGAGACAGAGAGACAGAGAGCAGGGAGACGGACAGCAGAGAGCAGAGAGCAGAGAGACAGAGAGACAGAGAGCAGAGAGACAGAGAGATAGGGAGACAGAGAGCAGAGTGAGCAGGACGGTCTTGCAGCAGAGACACAACAACACGGCGTCTAGAGCTTCATGAAACATAGTGACATCTGATAGGACTTCACATACAGGACAG
>NW_027467195.1:5000-10000 GCF_046128005.1 Genypterus blacodes | reverse complement strand
CTCTCTCTCTCTCTCCCCCCCCCCTCTCTCAGTGAGGTCTGTGTTGTTCCCCCATCATCAGCGTCCGCCCACGGCGCCTGGTTGGCACATGGAGGAGCAGGAAGTGGAAGCGGGTTATTAAGGCAGATCCAGGCCTGCCAGCTCGCTCGGGCTGAGGTATGAGTAATGCTGCTCACACAACGGTGCTGCTGCAGGGGTGAGACAGGCTGTCGGAGGGAAACAGCTCCACTGCATCCCAACGCACCAGAACCAGCAGCAGAATCCCTCCAAGGATCGTAAAGGGAGCAAACAGAGACAAAGCAGCATCCATCCATCCCTCTCTCCCTCCCTCCCTCCCTCCCTCCCTCCCTCCCTCCCTCCATCATAACAGAGTCTAGCCTCCATGTAAACATAGTGAGTGACAGCTGACATCTTCTGCCTCATCAGCACCAGCTCTTATATTTAATATCGTCCTTACTCAGACAGAAGCGGCGTCCTCTTTGTGTCTCTCTGTCCTCAGCCTCACTCTGACCAATCAGCTGCTCTGAGCTCTGCATGAACTCTGGCTCTCTGCCTGTGAATGAAGGCGTTAAGCTCAGGTCCACTTCAACGCATGGAGATAATAAAGAGATCAAGGCCATCTCTTACTTTCAACATCATCCGTCTATTTTTGTCTCCAAACAGACAGAATAAGAGAATTATGCCTCAATACTGCAGCATTAACCATTAACCCACTTTAAGTGTTTATGTTTACACTCCAGTCCACTTCATGTTGCTTTAATCCATCAAGCAACCTTTACCCTCACACACACACACACACACACACACACACAGACCTGTTCCTTCCTCCTGTACTGGTGTGTACAGAGTGGCATAAAGGATTGAGGGCGCCACACAGCAGCCGTCCTCCAGTAAGCCGGCGTGGCGGCGGAGGAAGTCCATTACCTCACAGCAGGAGCCACACAGGAAGGTGGAAGCTGCCACTTGATGAAGCCTGGAGGCTCAGGAGCTGACAGAGGCTTGTAAATATTTTAGTGAGTGTAATGTAATGTTTTCCCTCCTCGCCGGCTCCCAGATGTGCTCGCCGCTTCAGTTTACTGCCCGGCCTCCTTTCATAATGTGCTACGCTCCGTTAACTCCTCAAAGGAAAGGGTCAAACGTCAGGGTCACCTACAGGCCCAGAGGCTGTGGAGCCGTCAGGGATCAGCGCCTGGCAACCAGAACATGGCAACCAGAACCTGTCAGCCGAGTCCATAATCACACACACACAAGCCAGAGAGCAAAGAGAAAGGAACCGATCCCACGTTTCACCTGTAGTTCCCCCGGTTTGGAGCTTTTTGTGATGTTTCCAGATGTTTGCCTGTTTGTCAGGTTCAGTATCTGGAGGTTTCCTTTAAATGGAAGCGATCACTTTGCGTTGTGGGCCTCAGTGGTGAGTTTCCAGGTGTATCTGGTGTCAAGGCGAAGGTAAACGGAAACTAGCGTCTGGTATCCGGTTCACAGCCCGGCACGCCACCGCAGGAAGTTCGGCCAGACTGTGGGTGGGACTGGATTAAACAGAACCACTACAAGATGATTGGATATGCAAGAACGTTACACCAGACATGAACCTGAGCTTTGAATCGGACCCAGTGATGCCTCTGATGGGAGGAACAGCTTGTTGACGCTCCTCTCTGCCTCTGACTGAGCCTGGAAGAACAAAGAGCTGCAGTTTCTCCCTCCCCTGTTTGTAACCGGGGCAGCGCCTGACGCAGAGGCCTGACGCAGAGGCCCGACACCGAGCCCGCGGGCCTCCGTCTCCGGGCCTGACACTTAGGTGAAAGGTAAGAAGAGGAAACGTCTTGAAATCAATATCCTCTTTGTGTCAAAGGCTCGCGTCTTCCGCCGGAATTCAGACATGTTAAACCTCCGGGCAGAGGGGGGGTTGAGGCAGGGTTAGCAAGCCGCCGCTACACGAGGCTGAGGAGAGCTGCTGGCTGCTAACTGGAGATCCTCAGCGCTCGCTCCAGGAACGCCAGCAAGGAATATCTGGAGGGAATTTGTACTTTCTGATGCTACATGATAGCTTAGCTTAGCCTCAGCAGTTCACTGTGAGTTCATCCTGCTTGGCTGCCGCTGCTGCTGCGTCCAGCCCAGTGTCAGATGCCGCCACAGGCACGCCGCCGTCATGTGATGCTACATTATCCAGAGGAAGTCCAGGACGCCATCTGCTAGAGCCGCAACATAGAGCAGCCAGATATGGAGGCTCGCTCACCTCAGGCCGACCTGCAGCTCCTCTACCAAACACAACCACAGGAAGAACCTCACTGTCATGACAACACACAAGGGAACCACCCGCTGATTAGGCAGTGTGTGTGTGTGTGTGTGTGTGTGTGTGTTTGTGTGTGTGTTACACGTAAACACACACACACACACTCAAGCCAAAGAAACAAATCCTTTTAATGATGATGATGTTTACCAGCACCAATGCTCTGCTTCCTGTCAGCCCTCCACACACACACACACACACACACACACTGGAATGCAGACGCCCTTTGCACCACCTGTGTAGCCCCTCCCCCTCTCCCCCTCTCCCCTCCCCTTTTTACAATACAGAAGTGTTAAATTGCCGTGACCCCTGCTTCACCTCCTCAGGCTCCACAGGCCTCACACTTCAGCTTTCACACACACACACACACACACACACACACACACACACACACACGCCTCTGGTCAAGGTAACGTAGCGAGTAGCCACGTTCGCCTGCTGTCGCCACCGAAGCGCAATCTGAGCCGCCTGCACGTTTTAAAGCCATAAGAGACGTTTAAGGTGTTTAAGGTCTTTAAAGTCTTTAAAGTCTTTAAACTCTTTAACGTCACATGCATGAAGAGTAAATGGATCCTGTGAGATGTTTCATGTTTGTGTCGACTTCCTCTGCTGATGGTTTTGTGTTTCTGAGGCAAGCAGGAAGTGGAATGTTGGTCACACCTGCTGAAGTCATCCAGGACCAGACGCCCACCTCCTCACACAAGCGCTCCAATATCCTCCCTACTCTCCTGTTTCCTCCCCTCCTCCTCCTCCTCTCACTGCCCCCCCCCCCCCTCCATGGGGCAGATAATACAGAGCTGTGAGCGACAGCTGCACTTTAACTGCACCAAGGGGGGCGGGGGGACATCAAGGGAGGGGGAGGAGCCAGAGGGAGGAAGAAGGAGGCCATGAAAAGGAAACAAGGGAGGTGAAAATAAATTCTTTCCAGAGCAGAAGGAGGAGACGGCGTGTGTGACGGGCCCAAAGGTCACAGAGGTCACAGAGGTCACGGAGGTCAGGGGGTCGCGGGGGTCACAGAGGTCACAGCTCACCTGTAGGAACACCAGGCTGCACTGGGCTGCACACTGAGTGACAACAGGCTGCACTGAGCTGCATAAAGGCCTTACAGGGGCCCAGGAGGAGCGCCCCCACCTCCTTAAGGGCAGAGGGGGGAAACACTATGAATATGTGAGTGTGTGTGTGTGTGTGTGTGTGTGTGTGTGTGGGGCTCAGGCCTGTGAAAGGTGTCAAATGTTTCTGTGTGAAGAAGAGGAGGGATTAACAGCAGGACAATGAAGGGCAGTAATCCCCGTTTTTCCATTTCTTCTTCCTCCTCCTCTCTCTGCTCCTCCTCCTCCTCTCTCTGCTCCCTGAAGACCAGATTTCATTTTCAATTTTACAATAGAAAGATTGACAGAAAGTGCGATCTGCGAGCTGTTAGAGGGAAAACGTGAGGCAACCTCAAAGGTCAGAGGTCAGATCACTGATGACATCATCAGGCTTTGCAGGAGACATTAAACAACCACAGTCTGCTCGGAGCTGGAGGGTGAAGGTGTGAAGCTGTGATGGTGTGAGCAGAGGCTGAAGGCCGTCTGCAGTGAGAACCCAAGACCATCTGGACCTGAGAGACCTGTGAGACCTGACAGACCTGAGATACCTGTGAGACCTGAGAGGCCTGTGAGACCTGAGAGACCTGAGAGACCTGAGAGACCTGTGAGACCTGTGAGACCTGAGAGACCTGTGAGACCTGAGAGACCTGAGAGACCTGTGAGTCCTGAGAGACCTGAGAGACCTGAGAGACCTGTGAGTCCTGAGAGACCTGAGAGACCTGAGAGACCTGAGAGACCTGAGAGACCTGAGAGACCTGTGAGTCCTGAGAGACCTGAGAGACCTGAGAGACCTGACAGACCTGAGAGACCTGTGAGACCTGTGAGACCTGACAGACCTGAGAGACCTGAGAGACCTGTGAGACCTGACAGACCTGAGAGACCTGAGAGACCTGTGAGACCTGAGAGACCTGAGAGACCTGAGAGACCTGTGAGACCTGTGAGACCTGAGAGACCTGTGAGACCTGAGAGACCTGAGAGACCTGTGAGTCCTGAGAGACCTGAGAGACCTGAGAGACCTGTGAGACCTGACAGACCTGAGAGACCTGAGAGACCTGTGAGACCTGAGAGACCTGAGAGACCTGTGAGACCTGAGAGACCTGAGAGACCTGAGAGACCTGTGAGACCTGAGAGACCTGTGAGACCTGAGAGACCTGAGAGACCTGTGAGACCTGAGAGACCTGAGAGACCTGAAAGACCTGTGAGACCTGAGAGACCTGAGAGACCTATGAGACCTGAGAGACCTGTGAGACGTGCGAGGTCCAGGGGAGCCAGCAGAGAACCTGTCTGTCTGTCTGTCTGTCTGTCTGTCTGTCTGTCTGTCAGGAGGTGTCACATCCCTCCTGCCCAAGGAAAACAAACCCGGCTCCTGGCCTCAAAGCCACTCTGAGGTCAAAGGTCAGGGGCTTCCTGCCGGCAGCTGAGGTGATATTTTTCCTGTGGTGGCCGCTGAGGGAGGCGGGGTCACGGCAGGGTCAAGAGGTCGGCTCTGAGGAAGATGAGTAAGGGGGAGCTGAAGCGCCCCCTGATGGAGGAGAACAGGAGAACGGAGAGAAGATAGTCAGAAGGTCCATGACATCATGGCTGTGACCTCTGGGGGATCGAACCCATGATGGTCTGAAATGAGT
>NW_027467194.1:90000-94889 GCF_046128005.1 Genypterus blacodes | reverse complement strand
ACCTGCTTCACATGTGAGCGTGCTATGTAAGCGTTACGTTATGGAAAGGAAGTGTGACAGTCACGTCACTGCCACCGCCGGCGCCAACAGTTAACCTTCTGTTTGCATTATACAACACACACATTTCCCTTTGAGGTCAGGCTTTGTACTTATTGAGCGTTGTCCTCATTCTGTATTCTTAGAGCAGAGGGAGAGGATCTAGTCTAAAGCAGCAGTCTGACAGAAAAGAAGGATAAACGTGGATAAACGTGGAACAAAAAGCCTTAGATGAACAGCTGACATCAAGCTCCCCGACGCTGGCACTGCATCATGACTGGCAGAAGGCCCCCTGCTGGGTTTGTTAGGGAACACTGTCTGACAGCCCAGGAGCTGTGAAGGCACAACACCAGCAGGCAGAGGGCCTGAATCCAAGCATGGCAGAGATACAACAAGACTGGCAGACAAGCTTCTATGGATACACACACACACACACACACACACACACACACACACACACACACACACACACACACACACACACACACACACACACACACACACACACACACACACACACACACACACACACACACACACACACACACACACACACACACACACACACACACACACACACACACACACACACACACCCTCTGTTGCTGCTGGCGTATATGTGTGTTCTCCTTATACATCATGCACTCTTCTGCTCCTTTACTTTGGTGCATCTCTGTGTAGAAGGTACAAGTAAAGGTCATTATGTTGCCGCCTTGTTCTTCCTGTTTGAGAACAAACGTGATAACCTTTTATACTTTAGTTTGACCATGCACACTGATAACAACGTGGTCTTCTTAATCTTTGGTTGATTTCTTTACTTTAAGGCATTCATTTGTGAATTTTCCCAATGTTTTGTACTTGATTAGATGAATTGATTTTGTGTCAGCATGCATTTGTTTCTGCAGCTGCTTGATAAGTTCGGCTGAGCAGTTCTGATGTCAACACTGCAGCAGTTAGATCACATCTGAGAACATTTAGAGACCACAGTGAGGAGTGTGTAGAGGTGCTTGGGTGAGAATCTTCATCCCTCAACTGTGTTTGTGGTTTGAAAGACCTTCATCAGTGCGGATATAAATAGAAAACAAACAGAATGTGTGCCACCGACAAACACATCAGAATGGGTTTGTTAGATAAGGAAAGCTACAGTGGAGCTTGGAACGGAGAACTGGCGCCGCCTGTTGCTGACACCGGGGAGTGAGCTGGAGAAAAGTAGGTCAACTGGACAGAACATCATCCAACCACGATCCAACCACGATCCAACTACTCAAGTTCCACAAGAAACACGCGAAATACAGAAATACACATCACAAACACATCTGTGTGTGTGTGTGCGTGTGTGTGTCTGTTGTGCTGTCTTACCCAGATCCACTGCGCGGTTGTATTTGTCCAGAGCGTCCTGCAGGTTCTGCTTCCTCCACAGACACTCTCCCTCGGCCCACAGCTTCCTGGCTCTGCTCTCAGCTGTAAACAGTTTATCCACCAGGCTGCTGAGCACCACGTTGATTCTAGGCCCGCTGGGGAGATTCTGCTCCGTTTGGTTCAGCTTGTGTTTGCAGAGGACGCAGTCGCTCACCGACTCGACCTCCAGGCAGCGCCTGCAGAAAGTGTGTCCGCACTCCAGGGTGCTGGGCTCATGGAGCAGACTCCTGCACAGGCGACATGAGAACAGGTCCAGCGCTTCGTCTTCTGGACATTCGCCGTCGCTCTCGGTCCCGTCCTCCCCGGCGCAGCCCTTCACATGGCCCCTGAGCTCTTTGTCGCGGAGAGTCCGTGCGATGGTTTCCACCAGCAGGCGAAGCTCCTCCGGCCGCAGCTTGCCCAGGCTGGCCGCCGTGCAGTACGAGTCGAGCGCCTCAGATATCCGCCCGGCTCGGGACAGAGAGTCGGCCTTTCTCAGACACAAACCCCGGTCTGGCTGCTGGAGGTCTGCGAGCTGGGAGCTGTAGATTTCCACCGCCAGGTTAAAGTCCCCGGCTCGGTTGGCCTCCTCTGCCACCTCGAGCATCTCGGGGCATAAACCCGCACCTCCAGGGTTGGAGAGCGGGTGGACAAACTGCTCGGCCTGATGAGACTGGACTCCGGTCTCCATCTTCTTCTCCCACGGGGAAATCCCACACTTGAACGGGGAAAATGTTCACTGACAGTCCGACAAAACCCGACTTAACCCCCCCACGCTACTCAGAGACAACATCCCAAAGCCCGGTGAACTGATGGCGTCTCTCTGTCGAAGCAAACCTCCCACCACACACGGCTGTCATCGCTTTACACCAGAAGAGAATAAAATGAGGCGTCAAACATCTGCAGCTCGTGTCAAAGTCTCATAAACATCCACTAATGTCTCCTAAAACCCGGCTCACCCAGAGCGCCTTAGTTTGAGCACCTGTCCCACTCTTCTCTGACTCCAGCTGGATGTTGCGTTCCTCCTCGGCGTGGACGCCTGATGGGTTCGAGTCTTTAAATGCAGCCGGGATGCTGAGCGGCACCGGCCGGCAACGCAGAACCCCGCGGGCTGATTGGATGACTGCGCCTCATCTTGACCCGCTCCATCAAGTATCACAGTGAAGTTACTAAAAAACTCGACTGACGCCGGTGACCCGGGACCGGCTGGTGATCGTGTGGCTCCGCTGAGCGCCGCTCCGTTTATATAAGCGACCCCTGGAGACGGGCCCGCTAACCCCGCTAGCTAACACCTAAAGCCCCCTCGTTGCTCCGCACACTCCACGCGCGACCTCGTCCCAACACGGTAGACCAAAACCAGCGCACTTCACCGGATCCAAAAGTCATGTCTGGCCCGTGGAAAAAGCGAAAACATCGATGGAATCTGCGGTATCGCTGACGAGGTACTCCATCTTGGTTGCTAGCCAGCTAGCTTCTACTACGATTGTTGCTACCTTGGACCTCACCGTCTATTCGCTCCTGGCGTCACGTGACCCTCAAACTGCGCTCCTATTGGTCCATTATGTGGTTCACTTACATAAGGCCGTAATGTTGTATAATCTTTACCGGGCCATGAATGGAAGCGAAAAACAAAACAAAACATAGTACATGTTCACACAAGTCTTTAAAGTCATATTGTGATCTCACGATAATTTATTCTCAAATGTCACGTTTGGTTCGACACCGGGAGCTAAGAAGTCATGAAATAATAACTTCAGCAGTGGAATGGATGCATTGTTTATGTAATGGTTTATATAAACCTCCAGATTATTTTTAAGTGACTGGGTTGAACGCACCATTAAAGTATTCAATCATCAATCAAAGTTATTTTACAATTGAAAAAATACTTCCCTATCTGTCAGGCCTACTTACAAACTCAATAACAGCACAACCTCAGAAGTCATGAAGAAGTGTTGTGATGCCTTCATTTGTTGTGAACAGTTCGATAATGGATTCATCCTAATTCCCCCTCCTATCCTCACTGTGCACCAGCATCCACACGGACACTAAAAATCCGCTGCACTCAGTGTGCTGTGTGTTAGATTGTGTTGTGTTACTCTCAGAGTTAGTGAAGGTACCTTGGTGAAACTCAACTGAAGATATCAAAGGAAAATGATATGTTCTGCTTCTTCGTCCCAATTTACTCCTCATTTTGTATCTAGACTAACATTGATGTCAATTGATGTCTGAAGTATCACCTTTAATATTGATAGATGACTGAACAAACATCTCTACTTCCTTATTTGGAAAGCATGACACGAGTCTCTGTGACTCATCTCCTCTGAAGCATCATAACAGAGAGAAGGGGGGGGGGGGGGGGGGGGGGGGGGAGAGAGGGAGGGAGAGAGGGATGGCAATCTCCCAGAAAGAAGAGGCAGCTCTAATAAGGATGTTCTTTTGATTATGTATCATGCACTCATAATCAGTACACACTGTTCACAGACACGCGCACGCACACGCACGCACAAGCACGCACACACACACACACACACACACACACACACACACACACACACACACACACACACACTTAAAACCACACACATAATTAGTCACATCATTATGCACACACACACTTTGTAGGACAGCATTTAGAGCTTTGTCACTCTTCATCCTTTGTGGCCTCGCTGTGCCGTAAACACGATGAAAGCAGCTGGAGCAGCACGCCTTCAAACGTCTGGTTTGGTAACTGACTCACATGCACCTCATGTTGGACGCAGAGGAGGGATTCACACTCCGGCCTGACAGCAGAGTGCTGAACAACACACACACACTGAAGGCCTGAGGATTATCATCCGTCACAACCATTAAGAAGTTTTCATCTCCTAAACATTTATTAGTATGACCTCATGTCCCCCTTTTTCCTTTAAGCCTGAGTCAAAGATGGAATGACGCACCTCAGAGCTTATGGTTCATCACCCAGAATCATCATGATGGACATGGGCTCCAGTCCCAATTTGCTGATTTAAGACTGAATTTACAGTTAAACAAGGATTTATAAAATAACATATATTATATTATAATATATATATTAACAGATCTGAGTTTAAATCTGATCATACCGACATTTTATTTGGTAAAGAACACAAAGAGTCAATATGCAACATAATGGAGTTTATGTGAAATGGGAAATTTTTATTTTTTTATTGTATAAGTTATTTTAAGTTTGTTGGTCTCTTATTGATCCCCAGACAGCTGCACTGTAAACACATTCCTTTTTAATACAGAGGAGTTTTCCTGAAATCTTTTGTATTTTTTGGTTTATCCATTTTTACAGAAGATAACTACTGTTTGTTTGTTTTCCACTACATTTATATATTTTTATTTTGTTGTTCCATTTCCATTCTGCACATTTTGTCCTGGTTATGAAATACCTGGAATGCTTGTATAACAGAAACTGCAGCCATCTCTGCTGG
>NW_027467194.1:17500-85000 GCF_046128005.1 Genypterus blacodes | reverse complement strand
GTGATGAAAGCCGCTGCTGCACCAAACCAATCAGCACAAAGGGCTGCGCTGGAAGCCACCAGACTGCACGACACTTTCCCATCATGCTCTATTGCTGCTCGGTGCGTCCCTAAGGTGGCAGCTGCACAGACGCTGCATTTCTGTCAGCGCATGTATACGACCAGAGGGAGACAGAGAGCAGTTTGGGAGATGAAGGTTGTTGCTTAGCGATGTGGCGCAGTGCCCTGAGACAAATGTTACCGTCACACACACACACACACACACACACACACAGGCGCTGCAGCAGGTGCATTGACACGTTTGAGCCCCGCATGAGGCTGCCAGTAAGTCATATTTGATTGAGGTAACGTCAATCCAGAGGTGAGGAAGAAAGTCCTGCACCAGTTTGCTTTGTTTTATGAATGACAACTAAAGTCTCACTTGGGAGGATTGATGCTCTTCCTGGTTGAAGGCTCTTTGACAGGAGCAGATCCATGAGCGGCTCTGGAAGATTTAATGAAACACGTGTGAGTGTGTAAAGCTGTGAGAGTCACCTCACTGACTGACCCTCAGTGTCGCTCACATCAGAGCACCGAGCGCTGTGCTCTCTATATTACTCTCTAATCTCTCAGGTACTGCACTTTAGAAGTACCTAATGAGAACAACACGCTTGTGACACGAGAACTTTACAAACACGTCACACAGTGGAGCTGAAGCCCGCTGATACCCCGACACCTCACACTGATCAGGGAGAGGAATCCAAACAACGAGATGAGGTGTTAATGCGGGGTCACAGGCTTGTTTTAGCTAAGATTTCTAAAACGGTCTCAGAGTTTTGGACAGGAGATGGAGAGATAAGAGGGAAAAGAGCTAGAGAGAGAGAGGGAGAGAGAGAGAGAGAGAGAGAGAGAGAGAGAGACGTGATCCACAGGCTGGAGTGTGTCTGTCTGATAGCTGATGCTTCATCTCACACCCAGCACTTGGGTGGTGTTCCACATTGAGCTCTGTGTCTGTGGAAATGGAACACGTCCATCTTACAAAATGAGAGCGGGGCCGATCGGGCTCTTCACTCCGCTCTCTGCGCCTCAATTATTTCCATTTCCTTTGTTTTCAATCACACAAGATGGCCCGTGATTACCTGCCGCTCGCTCGAGAGTCAACAGAGTTTACATTTGTTGCTTTTCTCCATGTGGGCCACATTAAAGGGAAGCTGCCGCAATCAGTGGGCTGAGCTGCATCGACTCTGCAGGTTGACAGCCAGTGAACCAAAGCAAAGAAACGTGAAAAACACAAACACTCCATTGATTATTCTCCAATTAAAGCATGGACACACCTTCAGTAGACTGACCCCAGCATACATCCAGGTAAACAGACCCACACCACGCAGCAAACAACCCTCAAATATCACAACAAAGGTGTTTTTTGTGGGTTGTAACTTGTGGTCTATTCCAAATAAACAGCGAGCGACGGTGAAAGGTCGCCGCCTCCCGTTCGTAAGAAAGAAGGAGAGATTTGAAAACAAAACGATGATTAATTCCCAGAGTTTGCCGGGTTTGTGTTTATCACAAATTGAGGCGGCAACTCCTCTCCGGTGTGTTGAATGGCGCCACCTGCTGTATGGGAGTGTGCAGGGAGGAAACAGCAGGAGTGAGACTCACTCACTCACATAAGCTCACAAGATGGAAACACCGACCATCCCACTTTAGTTTGCCTGTGTTTTGTTTTGTCTGACGTTAGACGGTGGTCGGATCGTTCCCATCTGCTGACATGGAACGTCCTAGTTGAGATGTTAGGCCCGGGATGAGATGAGCCGTCACCGCAGGCTGTACGGTTGTGCTTGTGTTTTGTTCCAGCGGTGTGTGGCGCCATTACGTTTACATTCCTCCCCTGGTTTCATCTGAGCGACCCCTGGGCAGCGTCTGTGTGGATCAGATCTGAGCAGTTAATCCCTCTGTGGGACAACAAACAGAGCCCACATGAGAGCGGAGGAAACCCAATCTGACCCGGGACCTGGCCTGCTGGGCGAGCGCTTCAATAAAACAACAGTGAGAGCAGAAGCCACGCGTCTCTAATCCTGCTGAGTCACACTTTGCTCTGATTGGCTGCCAAAGTGGAAAGTGGAGTGGGCGTGGCTCATTCTTCCCAAATTGCGGCGTCCCGAATACTGAGGCGCAAAATGAAACATCAATCGCCCTGATGGTGGCGCTAGAGTGTGTCTGGAGGAGGTGATCAGGGTCTGATCAATAACCTGTTCAAACTCACTCATAATGTTGCATTGGTAGTTTGTAAGATTTGTGTAGTGAGTGTTCTTCTTTCTCTTCCCTGCTTACTCATTTATTTACTGCTTGATTACCTCATAGATTTGTTTACATGTGTATCTTTTTATAGTTGTTTGGAAAAGTGATCAAGGTAAACTGACTGATTGATTGATTGATTGATTTTTGCCATCAAGTACTATAATATTAACGGTCTCAGCAACTCAAACAACATATGCCTCATCATCATCATCATCACCACCACCATCATCATCATCCAGTTTTCCCTTCTGACCTAATGGGACTCCCGTCATAGCGTTTCAAGCTGACACACACACACACACACGCACACACACACCTTCATTCCCAGAAAAGTGAGCGTGCGCGCGTGTGTGGGAGGGGCGGGGGCAGCTCCCCCCCCCTCCCCCCCCTCCTGGACGCGCGGGTGTGATTGGTCCCCCGCGTGTCAGCCTGCAAACTTCTGGCCTTTTAAACTGCCGAGGACGGAGTCAGGGAGCAGACACCCGAACCGAACCGAGCCGAGCAGCACTGAGCGGACCGGCGCGCGCCTCACAGACATGAATCTGCCCACTGTGCGACAACTTTGGCTCTTACACTTCTTCTGGTGCCTGGGATGCCTGAGCACGACAGGTGAGGCGCGAGGAGGATCGATTCATGTGATTATTAATGGAGAATAATAAGAGAAACGTTAATGACCGTCTGCTGATTTTTCCCTTTAATGTCGCTTCAGTAAACAGGACGACACGTTAGAGGAGTTTGTTAAAATTCAATTACTTGTTTGTTTTTGTTATTTACACATTTGGAAATTGTTACTGTAGTAGAATCTCACATTTTCCAGAATTTGGAATTTATAGAGTTGTCGCTCATGATCATTAATTCATTTTTTTTAGTATTATCTTTAACTTTCAGTCATGATTTGTGTATTGTTTCCTGGTAAAGAAGAGTCTTGTTCTCACTCTATTTGTGAAGCTTCGTGTCAAAGCTCTAAGTGAGTTTAAAGCCGTTTATGGTTGAAATGGTTTGGATGCAGACATTTAGTCATTATTACTGTGAATGCAGAGGTTTTGTTTGTTTGTGTGTGTGTCTGCTCTAACCCACAGACACATTGAGATTAACTTCCTCAATCAATGGCTGTGACCTTTTTTAGAGCCAATTAGAGCCTGAGAATCCTGAAGTCACCACATTACTCACAATTTAAAACAAAATGAGAAAATACAGCATTTTAGAAATATGGTATCTGGAAACTACTGGAAAGATTAGAAGAATAAAAGTGAGGGCAAGCCAAAGTCTCTGTTTTGGTCTGCAGACAGTTAAGAGTCCTGTAGTCGTATTATAATATGTATTTATATTTATATTGGTTAAGGAACAGATACACGTCTGAACCCAGAGTAAACAGTTTAAGGAGCGACGGTCAGCTTCTGATCTATTTCCCTTTTTAACAACAATAACAATGTGGATCATAAAGGTGCACAGTCGCTCTCAGGTACATTAAGTATTAACTATGTAAAGTGGGAGGCGTAGTGGAGAAGGAGAGGAGAGTGAGTGAGTGAGTGAGTGAGTGAGTGAGTGAGTGAGTGAATGAGTGAGTGAGTGTGTGTGTGTGTGTGTGTGTACTGTGGGTGAGGACAGAAGCTTACATCATGTTTCATTGTACTGTGCTTCATGGCAAGATGTCCTCAATCAGGTCCGCCCTCCTCTGGCTGGACGGTGGTCTGAGTGTAGAGTGGTGGAGCTCGTTTGTGTCAGACTCTGGGTGAAGGATGAGCAGGTGTGTGTGTGTGTGTGTGTGTGTGTGTGTGTGTGTGTGTGCGTTTCATGTGAGAATAATGTGAGAAATCAATCAATATTCATCCTGAATGCAACTTTAAATGATTGTTGTCTTTGTGATTGATGATCGTGCTATGTGATTGAAGCTGATTGATCTGTATCCATAACGTCTTTAACCAGAGAGTATTTGTTGTGTTACGTACATGTTCCTCACTCCTTCTGCTCTTCCAGGTGCCGGTCCGTTCAGGCAGTGGGAGGACGGGCTCGCTGTGAGGAAGGTGCACAGGTTTCTCTTTGCTTGTTTTCTCCCGGTTGAAGCTCACACACACCGTTTGGATTCATCGTGGATGTTTGTGTTGTTCTGCAGATTCGAGGTGTTGAGAGCGACGACGTCTTAGGTGATGATTTGTGGAGAGACCAGAACGAGGTACACACACGTACACACACACACACACACACACACACACACACACACACACACACTTTCAGAGGTTTAAAATAAAACGCCTATATCTCCTCTTCACTGTCCAAACATCATGGAATAACTACATACCTCTGCCCAGGCCGAACATACATAGATAATATATGTTCATATGTTCTTAATCGATCAGTCACTTGATTTGTAATGAATGTCCCTCTAAAACTCATAATGTCAACATTATCTTTGTAGCTCTGCGGGTGAAAGTAGCTTTAATGTAACTGGAGTGTGTGTGCAGTTTGTTAGTTGTTACATGTGAAATTGTGTTTCCTTGCAGGTCCAGAATGTTTTTAAAAGAGTAAGTGTTGATTTCCTCACGGCCCGTTTCATTCCTGATGTCTTCATGTTCACTCACCTACAGCTCACCGTCTCTCTTCCTTCTTCTGATTTGCAGTTCTTGTTTCATTACTCTAAAGCACACAACTCAGTGGGAGCGGTACAGCACCAGGTGAGCACAGCTGCACAGAACCACCCCTGAACAGAACCACACCAGCACAGAACCACAGCTGCACAGAACCACACCTGAACAGAACCACAGCTGAACAGAACCACACCAGCACAGAACCACAGCTGAACAGAACCACACCTGAACAGAACCACAGCTGAACAGAACCACAGCAGCACAGAACCACACCAGCACAGAACCACAGCTGAACTGAACCACACCTGAACAGAACCACACCAGCACAGAACCACAGCTGAACAGAACCACACCAGCACAGAACCACAGATGAACAGAACCACACCAGCACAGAACCACACCAGCACAGAACCACAGCTGAACAGAACCACACCAGCACAGAACCACACCTGAACAGAACCACAGCCATTCAAACTGATTTTCTAACCCAAGTTAAGGGCGACACTTTAAAGGCCGATCACAGATTCAGTTTGTTGTTACACAAGCGAGAGTCAACAAACTGTGAGTCACAATGAACACAAAACAATACAGGTTCCTGATTGTCAAACCTTATCTCGACGGGTTGTGTTGTTGTGTTGTTGTGTCGTTGCTGCTCTCACCTCCTTCTCTTTCCTCCTCCAGTCTCATTCGGTTCATCCTCTGATGCGACTCTCACCCAAACTTTCCCAGAGGAGACAGAAGCAGATGGTGCTGGTGGTGAGGAAATGACACAAACTGTCCGTCAGCTGTATAACGCAAAGAGTCAGCTAGAAGATCAGTAACACAACCGTGAGGTCGCTGAGGTGACAGAGTTACAGGTTCTGCCTCATTTCTATGGCAACTTCCAAGATTAAGATTAAGACTATTTAAGAATCTGATTGAAAACCTTGAGGATAGTTCTGTTAGGAGTCCAAAACGTTTTGTTCAAGGGCCCACAGGCCTTCATCTGCTGAGGCTTTGCTCCTCCTCAACTGAAGATCAGGGTTGTGTACAAAACAGAAGAACAAACTGAAACAGTGGACCAAACATCTAAAGTGCAGGTCTCTCTCTCTCTCTCTCTCTCATGTCAAACTGCAGATTCGAGCTTTGCCTGAGGGTTTCCTGTGAAGGAAGAAGAGGAACAGGAAGCTCCTTCTCCTGGATGGACTGCGTAGCTGCCTCGGCGGAGCGACGCTCAGCAACCTAAATGTTTCTCCCGACAGCTTCTTTTCCCCCAGAAAATAAATGTGTGGATAAAGAACAGGCTGTGTGTCATTTCCTGCCACGGTGTCAGAGGTGACAAAGAGAAACCAGGCCTTGGTCTGTAACAGCAGCAGCAGCAGCAGATCCTTCAGCCAGAAACCACTGCAATCAAAGCATAACTAGCACTGCAGCCATTCACTCTTTATGTTCAAACGTATGGAGTGTAAAGTCACTCTGTGCCTCAGGTGGCCTTATAACATCTTCAGTAGAATCAATCTAACCTCTGATGAAACAGACGGTGACTCAGGTGGGCAGCTACATACGAGTGGGATGAGTGTTGAGTTTGGGTTCACTCCTCTGCTCTGTCAGGACAGGTTCACTGAACGTTTCAGCCCTGAAGCTCTGGGACGACGTCAGAGAGTCACGTTACAGCGTTTAGGCCGGTGTGTCCTATGAAAGGACACACACACACACGCATTACAAAGGGGTCAGCGCGGGGCAGCCAAGATACGGCGCCCATGGAGCAGTTTGAGGGTTTGGTGCCTTGCTCAAGGGAACCTTGGCAGTGCCCTGGGGGGGCAAACTGGCAACTCTCCAGCTGCCAACACACACACACACACACACACACACCGTACACACACACACACCGTACACACACACACACACACACACACACACACACACACACACACACACACACACACACACACACACACACACACACACACACACACACACACACACACACACACACACACACACACACACACACACACACACACACACACACACACACACACACAAAAAACACTCCAGCTCGCTCTGATAGTCTTTTATAAATCCACACCTACAGGTTCCTCAAAAACAGGCATTTGATTATTGTGGCAAAGAGGTGAACTCACATTCTCTCTCAGTTTCAAATGTACATTTTGTGACAAATATATTATGAAAATACAAATAAAAAAGGGATGGCTCTTTGTCTCTGAGGCTTTAGTAAACTCTGATTCATTTATTAGAGCAGGCGGAGCCTCGGCGAGCGGCGTCCCCCGGTCCTCTGAGTGTCCCTGCAGGACAGAGACCGTCCCTCTAGTAGTCCTCGTCCTCTGAGTCGCTGTCCTTTTGCGTGGGAGCTGACATTCTGATCGACGACATCAGCTTGTCCTCGATTTGCTTCCTGGGGTTCTCCTCCAGGTCGGTCTTCACCGCTCCGCTCTCAGACAGCCTCCACTCCAGCTCTGAACACAGACGCAAACAGACCGAGCTCATAAACCCAAAACCTGCTACTAAGTAAACATATTGATTGTTAATCGTGTTGAAGATCTCTGCCCGATACCTAAAGCTTGTTTGGGAACATTCGGGCTTTGCACCCGTGTCCACTACTGCAGCCTCATTATGACTGTAGCATGATGCTGTGGCGCCACCTGCTGGCAGAAGGCCGGTATTGTTTCACCTTCTAAATGTCTGCGAGTGCACGAAGTGACGAAGAGAGACACCAACCGCAAATCACACAGAGGAGAGCAGAGAGGAGTCTGAACGGAGGAACACAGCTGAGGGACCGACACCTTAAATGTGCTGCTGGGTTTTATGATCACCGCATCGTCCCAAACCGGACTTAAGATGCTCAGTTAAGATATAAGTTTAAGGTTTCTCATGCAGTGTGTTATGTGGAAGCACCTTAAGTGTGTTGAAAGTGACTCCCTACCTTCAACTTTAAGGTTCATGCCTCCAAACACCAGCGGCCCGATGAACTGGGCCTTCATGTCGCCCTCGGAGTAGACGAAGATGGTGGGCAGGTTGTGGTCGGGGTAGTTGGGGATGCAGGTGGTGGAGATGGACTTGAGGAACTTGGTCTGAGGGAACTTCCGGGCCAGCGTGCTCAGGTGCTGGTTGATTAGCGTGCACAGGGGAATCCTACAAGGGTCAAGAGGGTCGGAGGTCAAAGGCCTGCCAGTCTGCCTCACTCACACTCTGGGTTCTGGGTTCAGAGCGGTGCATCTAGTCTGGGTCACAGCTAGAGCGGTAACCTGGAAGGAGATGACAGAGGCACCGTGTGTGTGTGTGTGTGTGTGTGTGTGTGTGTGTGTGTGTGTGTGTGTGTGTGTGTGTGCTCTGCAGGCGGCGGCTGAGCGTTTGTTTGGCGTGGCGTGTGTTTGAGTTGCAGACCTACCCCTGCTTGTACAGGTGCAGCACCACCCAGATCCCCTCTCCGGCCTTGTTCACCTCCTGGATGTAGTCCTGTCCAGAGATCTCAGTCACCTCCCCGAACACGTTCTTCATCTGAGTCGCCTTCCACTCCGCCAGACGCTTCTGTCTGCAGAGACACAACGAAGAAGAAGAAGAAACCTTGACCTATTGGTTCAAATCACATGTAAACACGTCTTCTGTAATTTCCTGGTCCACATAGGGACACACACACACACACAAACACACCCTAGCACTCACTTGTACATCTCAATGGCTGCTTCGTCCTCTTCACCAAACTCATCTTCATTCTCGTCCAGCTCGTCCAGGGTCATGTCCTCATAGGTTTTCACTGCTCTCTCACACACACACACACACACACACACACACACACACACACACACAGGGGGAGGGGCCGTTACTCAAACTGAACCTCACTGAAACCCGACACCCTGAGCCCTGTAGCAAATGTCTCTCTTACCCACTGACTGGTGCTGAAGGGCCAGCTCCTCCTCTTCATCATCTTTGGGTAGCTCTTTGGGAGGAAGAATCCCCTTCTTCCTCAGGATATCGTTCCACTCTGTGTCTTCGTTTGGGTCCTAAGGAGGAAACGCCACATACACACATTAACACGCAGTAACTCCAGGCAGGTCAGCAGAGAGGAAGAGGTGAAGAGAGTAAACAACAAACTAAAATAAAAGCGAAAACCAGAAAAAAGAGCTTCAGGAAATAAGAGCATGAGACATAAATAAATGTTCAAAAATGTATAAAGAATTCAAAACGCCCCAAACATGAAAATACATTCTAAATGTATTGAGAAATGTAAATAAACATGGATAAAGAAAAAGACTTAGGTAACTTAACAATTTGTGTCTTTAGTAAAGGGGTCTGTTATTGATGTATTAATCTAGTAGAGAATATTTAGTTTAAATCGCATTTGCTTCCGTTTCTGTGACGGTTGGGAGTTACAGCTAAGCTAAGCTAAGCTAACTCACTGCAGTTCGACTCCCTAACAAAGCTCCGACACGACACGACACAATGTGAATGAGCCCCCAACGGTTTAACTTTAATCACGCGGTTTTAACAAATTATAACGTTTTACTGACCTGCATTGTGACAGAAGAGGAGACAGCAAAATCACACCACGCCTCTCCGACCGGACACGGAAACAGAAAGGTCGGACCAAGTGGGATCCGGAACCCAAACAACCCCCGGCAGAACGGAGCTGAAACTACAGGCAGAAAGATCACACCTCACCTTTGTCAGCGTATCACAGTGAGGCCATGAGAGTGATTAGTTTATATCGCGTCAAATGTTCATTTAACGACAAGCGGAACGCTTGCGTGTGGACGACGAGGGACAATAATAAATGTGACACAGAAACCCGGGGTGATGCCCAAAATGACCATATAAGGAGCGGGGACGCCGCCTGGCTATTACAGCAGCTGAGCGCGAGACAGCTGCACACACGCACGCACACGCGATTGAACGAAAAGCTGAATCGTGTTTTTTTACGTTTCCGGTCTTTCAATTTGTGAAAGCGAAGATAAATAATTCCTTCATCGACATCATTTCAATCAAACAAATCAACAATTCAAAAGACTAAACTCAAATGAACGAATCTCAAAGAATTGATCTAATATCTAACAAATGAGTAAAGAGAAGGAACCAATCAGCGCTCATGTTTCTGACACACTTCATACTTACATGGAGCTCAAAGTGCTTTCACAACTGGGGAAACGTCAGGAAATATAAAAGAACAATCAGCACATGACTTAGATATGAAAGATCAGAATCAAATCACAGAGAAATCTTCACCTTAGAAAGAGAATGAAGGAGAAAGATGGAGAATATCTTTCAAATGAAACAATAGAGAGTCCAGACCAAGTGTTCATAAACTTTATTCTATGTCTCCAGAGTGGAACAGACCAGAATGTCTTTAATGCCAAGAACATGTTTACATTTACAGGAATGAGATCTCTGCATCCAGACTGAGGAGAGGGAGAGGACAGGAACAGAGGTGTGTGTGTGTGTGTGTGTGTGTTAGAGAGGTAGTGAGAGTGTGCCTGTGTTTGTGAGTGTGTGAAAAAGTGTGAGGGAGAACGTGAGTCAGTGTGTTTGAGACAGGGAGTGTGTGTGAAAGAGAGAGAGAGAGAGTGTGTGTGAGAAAGAATGTGAGTGTGAGTGTGTGTGTGAGAGAGTGCGTGTGGGTATTTGTGATTGTGTGAGTGAAAAAGAGTGTTTGAGAGAAAACGTGTGTGAGTGTGTGTGAGAGGGAGCATTTGTATGTGAGGGTGTGTGTGAGGCAGAGAGTGTGTGTGAGAAAGAGTGTGTGTGAGAATTAGTGTGTGTGTGTGTGTGATAAAGCGAGAGTGTGTGTGTGTGCGTGTGAGGAAATAAGAGAGTGTGCGTGTGTGTGTGTGTGTGTGTGTGTGCTACAGATCACACAGAGTCACTGAGGAATCAAAGCTCCAGAACCCAAACCCAGCATAGAGAGGTTGAGTGAATGTGGTGGTGAAGGTGTGGAGGTGGATCAGTGTGTGAGAGACGCTGTAGAAGGACAGAGTGCCAGCAGGACAGTCCACATACACTCCTACTCTGTGAGGGACAGAGGAGGACACAGGGACACTGAGGGTCGTGAAGATGTTATCGTGATAGACAGAGTAACCACGACGATCAGAGCATCTCAGACTCCAGGACTGATTATTATCTCCAAACCTGCTGTCTGCTCTGTCTCCTTTCCTCCTGATTCCTCTGTAACTCACTGATATATAAACGTGTCCTCTCCACTCCACCTCCCAGTAACAACGACTGGTCAGAACATTTCTACTCAGCAGCTGAGGCCAGTCATCAAACCACTCTGGAAGATCAGGATGTGGCTGCTTCTCTTCCACATATGTCACCTTCCTGTTGTTGTCAGACAGTTTGAGTTTTCTGTGCATTGTGTCTGGGTCCAGTTCCAGTTCACAAACATCTGATGGACAGAAAAAGACACAAACAGCAGCAGTTTATCATCAAACACAGCTGCTGCCTTAATTATTCAATCATTCACCCTTTATTAACACTTTATCCATCAGCATTCATTTAGTTAACTTATTTAATTTACTGTGTTTTTAATTTAAGTATTCACCGAGCTGCTGTTTGTTCATGTTTTATGTTGTTTTATATGTTGTTTCTTGTTGTCTTTTCTATATGTTATACGTTCGCCCCTAGAACCACAGCAAATTCCTCTTAAGTGTAAACTTAATTGGCAAATAAAGCAATTCTAATTCTGATTCATTCACTACTGCACTTTATACTGTGACTCACTGACACTTTCTACTGTGACTCACTGACACTTTCTACTGTGACTCACTGACACTTTCTACTGTGACTCACTGACACTTTCTACTGTGACTCACTGACACTTCCTACTGTGACTCACTGACACTTTCTACTGACACACATTTGATACAAAATCTCATTGTCAATGAGAAGACTTTCTTTGTTGTCATCAGCAAAAATTTCAGATACAAAAATCTAAACAGACCTGATTTTATTTTCATGTTTGATGAAAAATAAAAGTGAACAAAACAACAACAAAAAAATAAAAATCTAAACTAATTTTTAACTAATAATAAATGTCAGTACCAATGAATCCATAATAAATCTCAAATTCGCAGATTGTGTTATATTATATAATAAATTATAAAGGGCCACACACACACACACACACACTTGGTAAAATGATCCGAGTTGAAATTTCTGCCAGCACACCAACATATGCAAAGATCCATAAAAGTTTATAAAACAATAAAAATCACACCTGAGAGAAAAACACACAACCCCCAATCCTCATATTTAAGACGCTGCAACCTGATCGTTATTGATCAATGACTCAATCAATTGATCAGTTACTCCAACAGTTAATGGACCAATGAATATTCTAACTGACTCATCAAATATCAATTTCCTCAGTAAATATGAATAATTTCCTCTTTGAATTGTGTGTGTGGATGAAATGATGGAGGAACACACAGTGTGTCTGCTGCTTTGGTCTGAAGAATCAAAGTCAAATCAAACTTACATTTCCTCAGACCAGCTCTGATCCTCTGCTGTCCACCATGATCCATCCTGCAGGAAGACACAGAGGCACAGCAGCACATTATTGATTATTGATGTGGACACAGAGTTTTTACCTTCAACCAACAGGGAGACAGTCCACACTCTGTGGCTGTGTCCTTACCTGAGAGTGTCCAGTCTCCAGTCTGGACTCTCCAGTCCAGCAGACAGCAGCTTCTCTCCTGCATCTCCTGGATGATTGTAGCTCAGGTCCAGCTCTCTCAGACTGGAGGGGTTGGAGCTCAGAGCTGAGGCCAGAGAAGTACAGCCTTCCTGTGTGACCATACAACCTGACAGACTGAGAGGAGGGGGGGGGGGGGAGGCAGTTAGGAGATATATGGATATAAGACGTAACTAAATCAGAAGGTAAGGAGCTAAATATACAGGAATGTTTCAGTGATATATTTGCCCCACGACTTCTTTAGCAGGAACATCCTACAGGTTTAATGTCTCTTCACCCAGCATCAACCTGCATCCACGTTTAAATGGCCACAAACACAACAGCTGAGTCCTGACCTGAGAGTCTCCAGCTGACAGTGTGGACTCTCCAGTCCAGCAGACAGCAGCTTCACCCCTGAATCCTGCAGGTCATTGTGACTCAGGTCCAGGTCTCTCAGACTGGAGGACTGGGAGCAGAGGACTGAGGACAGAGCTTCACAGCTTCTCTCTGACAGATTACAGCCGCTGAGCCTGAGAAATGAATTGTTGAACATTTTATTTCTGTTCCCTAAAATGAGAAAGATCTTTGTGTGTCTCCACACTTACAGAGTTTTCCTGGAGGCTTTGACCACTGGCAGCAGCCTGAGAAGAGCCTCCTCTGAAGCAGAGTATTTCTTCAGGTCAAACACATCCAGATCTTCCTCTGATGACAGTAAGATGAAGGCCAGAGCAGACCACTGAGCAGGAGACAGTTTGTCTGTGGAGAGACGTCCTGGTCTCAGGTACCCTTGGATCTCCTCCACTAGAGAAAGATCCTTCAGCTCACTCAGACAGTGGAACAGATTGATGCTTCTCTCTGCAGAGACACCTTCACTGATCTTCTCCTTGATATATTGGACTGTTTTCTGGTTGGTCTCTGAGCTCCTTCCTGTATGTTTCAGGAGGCCCCTTAAGAGAGTCTGATTGGTCTGCAGTGAAAGGCCCAAAAGGAAACGAAGAAACAAGTCAAGGTGTCCATTAGGACTCAGTAAGGCCTCGTCCACTGCACTCTGGTGGAGACGTCTCAGTTTAGATTCGTCTCCTGATAGAGAGGTTGATTGATTTGACAGCAGGTTGACTCCAGAGTTGATGAATGTCAGATGGACATAAAGAGCAGCCAGAAACTCCTGGACGCTCAGATGGACGAAGCAGAACACCTTGTCCTGGTACAGTCCCCTCTCCTCTTTAAAGACCTGAGTGAACACTCCTGAGTACACTGAGGCTGCTGTGATGTCCATGCCACACTCTGTCAGGTCTGACTCAAGGAAGATTATATTTCCTTCCTGCAGCTGATCAAAAGCCAGTTTTCCCAGAGACACAATCATCTCTTCAGTCTCTGGATTCCAGTGCAGATCTGTCTCAGATCCTCCATCAAACTTAACGATCTTCACTTTGGTCTGAACTAGCAGGAAGTGGATGTACATCTCAGTCAGGGTCTTGGGCAGCTCTCCTCTCTCTGTAGTCTTCATCATGTCCTCCAGAACTGAGGAAGTGATCCAGCAGAAGACTGGGATGTGGCACATGATGTGGAGGCTTCGCGAGGTCTTGATGTGGGAGATGATGCTGCTGGCCTGCTCCTCATCTCTGAGTCTCTTCCTGAAGTACTCCTCCTTCTGAGGGTCAGTGAACCCTCTGACCTCTGTCACCATGTCCACGCTCTCAGCAGGGATCTGATTTGCTGCTGCAGGTCTTGTGGTTATCCAGAGGCGAGCAGATGGAAGCAGGTTACCCCTGATGAGGTTTATCAGCAGAACATCCACTGAGGTGGACTCTCTAACATCGGTCAGGATCTCACCTTTGTGGAAGTCCAGAGGAGGTCGACACTCATCCAGACCGTCCAGGATGAAGACGACCCGGAAGTCTTCAAAGCTGCAGATTCCTGCTTCTTTGGTTTCAGTAAAGAAGAGATGAAGAAGCTCCACCAAGCTGAACTTTCTCTTTCTCAGCACATTGAGCTCTCTGAAGGTGAATGGAAATGTGAGCTGGATGTTCTGGTGGGCTTTGCCTTCAGCCCAGTCCAGAGTGAACTTCTGTGTTAAGAGGGTTTTCCCGATGCCAGCCACGCCCTTTGTCATCAGTGTTCTGACTGGCTGATCTCTTCCAGCTGAGGCTTTAAAGATGTCTTCACATCTGATTGGTGTTTCGTCTCTCTGAGGTTTCCTGGATGCTGCTTCAATCTGTCTGACCTCATGTTCATCATTGACCCCTCCAGCCCCTCCCTCTGTGATGTAGAGCTCTGTATAGATCTCATTCAGAGGGGTTTGCTTTCCTGCTTTAGCGACCCCCTCACACACACTCTGGAACTTCTGCTTCAGCTTAGACTTCAGTTTACGTTGGAGTGTAATGGGTGGAGCAACACTTCCTGATGAAGAGACAACCGTCAGAGGAGGGAAACATGGAGAAGAAAAGAAAACTACAGAGGAGAAAAGCATCAGAATTGTACATTTAGGAGGAGAAAAGTTTAACCAAAGCAGCTTTGATAAGTTAGTCTAAGTTTAGTTTAGGCTCATCTTAGCCTTGGTTGGTCAGTGTGTGAGTGTAAGTCAGAGGATGGGGCACAGCAGCTGATTCTCTCTGTTACTATTCTCTGCTTCTGGACTCTCCCACCTCTTGGTGTCCAGACTCTCTCATGTGCTCAGACTCAGCGTCCCTTCAGCCTGTGGGGCTCTCACACTGTAAAGGTGGTAGAGTGTGTGTGCTTACACAGCCTGAGTGAGGATGAAGAGGTGCTGAACAAGTCCTAACAATTTTGTAGCTTGAAGCAGTAAGTGCATACTTGTATGTCAGAGCGTGTAGAGTGTGTAAGTGTGAAGCTTTAGTCCTGTTTCCTCTTTCCACCATGTTAAAGCTGTTAAATGCTCTTACTGCTGTGAAGAGACTCAGCCAGCTCCTCCTGCTTCATTCTCCTCAGGAAGGTCACTGTGAGCTTCATCAACGCCTCTCTGATGCTCCTCTGCTCTTCTTCCTCACCACCCAACACCTCCTCATCCTCATTCTGGCTCTCAGAGAATTCTGGGTACTCTGGACTCAGCCCCTTCTGGATGTTCTTCAGCTCGTTCTTCACAAACCTGACAATGTTTTCCTCCAGCAGCTGAAAGAGTCAAACATGAGTTTGAATCAGGGGGACAGAGGATTCTGATTGGCCGTCAGGTGTGTGGTTACAGAGTATATGTTGACAACATGACTCAGTAGTGCAGGTAAACAGGATTCTAAACCTACAGACTTATGAAGATGCAGGTAACCATAGCAACAGTTCTGATGCTTCACACCAGAGTTCCCACTGAACTCTCCCTGGTCAAACTACATGTGCTGTGTTAAATCATCTCTTATTTCTCTGTCCAATAGATTCTCCACCCAGTGACATCGTCCATATGTAAGTGGGCGGAGCCTGGACATTTACACACCATAAATATGGAGTCCAGGTCTGCTGGATGCTGCTGGACACACCGACCTGTGGAAACCTCTGACTTCTTCAGCTGAACTCTGTGGAGAAATCAGGGAACATGAAGTTTGCAAACACACACGGACAGGATGCAGAGATGTGTTCAAGCAGACCTGTGCTTTGTGATGTCCTCTACTACAAAGACACAATGATAACATCAAAGTGACCTGGTTTAACCTCTGACCTTTCTTCAGCAGCCTTCTGTCCATCTTTGAAGTTAACAGGTTCACCCATGGACCAGTCACTCTTCATGGACACACAGCTGGGTACAGGAAGGTCTGCCCTCTGATGGTGAACACTATAAACACAGCATTGACAACACAACAGCAGATGGAAGCAGAAGGTCATGAGGTGAGTGTGAGAAGCAGCTAAAGCAGCTGTACACACCACTGCTGTCAGCTTCATAGAGGAGAGAATCACAATCATTCATTCTAATGGGAGGAGGAGCTGTGTTTGACTGAATGTTGCTTTAAACTACACACTTTGTGACAGAGACACACAAACCTTTGAAGTCTGTCATCCTCACTAACTCTGGGACTCAGCTTACAGAAATCTTGTTACTCAGCATCAAACAACAACAGAACCTGGACAAACATCAACGTCTCCCTCCCTCATGACCTGAACCTTTAATTCAGGTTTGAGATCTTTACAATGAGCCACCCAGGAAGCTCACTACCATCCAACACACATCACCCAGCATCATCCCTCTCCTCTGCTGACCTGTGCAGTCCTCCACGTGAGGCTGCAGGACGGGTGGTGCCTGATGGACAGCCTCAACCTACGCACTTAGGTCAGCACGTTGAGATATGACGCCTTCATATTCGGGCTCAGATTTGTACAAACGTCCCCCCCCCCCACCCCCGTGTGAGGGGCGCTCTTACTCTGTGTGTGAGGGTCCAGGTTTAGGACTGAAGTGTGGAGGTCCCTCCTCTTCATCACCGCAATCACTCATCGTCACTCCACTACAAGGAAACACACACGTAAACACACACGGACAATCACACACGCACAAACATAAACAAACACACAGTCTGAAAAATGTACACACACACAAACACATAGACCAAAGTATGAAAGATAAACTTTGATCCATAAAATCATCGAATTAAACTCAAACTCACACTGCGTCAGTCTGCTGCTCCTCCAACTAAATTTTCACTTTCTGTTCCCACAGTCCTCTGCTCCGCCCCAGTGTTGCCAGGTGAGAAATGTGGGATTATCGTACCAGAGACATAAAATTATCGTATTTTGAGTGAAATTATCGTACACCCATCATAACCAAATAACAAGTCTATTGATGCGCTATAGTCACTCTAGTGTTGAACAGCGTCCAACAGACACTCACAGCTTTGTGGCGTCAGTACGGAATGGATTCAGCAGCCTCTGCTTCTTCTTCTTTTTTTTTCTTTTCCTCACCTATGGGGCGGGCGCAGCGGACTATTCAGCCAATCATGGCCGTTGTTCTGAGGCAAACGCATACACGTCACTCGTAGCTCACATTTAGAAAAGCACGATTGGCTGGAATTTCCAGCGTGCATTTGACAGATGCGCTCCGAGTCTCCGACTCCGACAGACAGTTGCGACAGGCTGATTTACAACCGATTACAACCACACATTCACGGAATGGTCAAATTATCGTACATTTGGCCTTTTTTGGGATTATTGATCTTACATCGTACAGAGGGCAAAATTATCGTACAAATACGATAATTATCGTACACCTGGCAACACTGCTCCGCCCCCTGTGTGTGTGTGTGTGTATGTGTGCGTGTGTGTGCGTGTGTCACTTGGCACTATCAAGTGGACACATTGCAGAAGTGTGTTTTTTCTAGTTAAACTTCATTTAAATAAATCATAAAGATAAATATTAACTTGAGTCTTTGAATGAAATTGCAACTCTGCCTGCATCATGACGTCACAATCCATCACGTGTTTACAGACATTATCACAAAAAAGCTAAACGAAGTAGGTGTGTGTGTGTGTGTGTGTGTGTGTGTGTGTGTGTGTGTGTCCCATAGATTGACCATCAGAAGGCTTTTGGTTTGATTTGCCGCGCGCTCTCTTGTAATGACTCAGTGTGACCAGCAGGGCTTCCATAACATCAGCGCGTCTATGGAGGAGGGACCGACGGACGGACGGACGGAGGGCTGAGTCCGCGTTCCACCCGCAGGAGGACTCCAGACCGACAGAGCCAGACGCGCCTCAGATCTCCACCTGCTTCTAATCCCGTTTATGTCTCTGCTTTGTGTTTGGATGGACTTGGTGGTGGGATTATCAGTGGGACGGCTCAATGTGGACACTTGTTGAATTCACGCTGGTTGCTCTTCTTCTTCTGCAGAGCCGCAAACACGTGAGGGCATCGGAACTGAAACTTGATCACTTTATAACGCAATGTAACGAAATCTAGAATCTTACAGCAGCTAAGAACTTTAACAACAGACACGATATAAAACATTCAGAGGTTTAGAGAATTGTTTTTTAATCTATTTCTTTTTTTATATAATTGTATGTCTTTGTTCCTAACTTCTTTTAAATGTTTACATGTTTGTAATTATCTAGAACTTCGTTTCTTTACTCTTTTTTGTTTCATCTCTAAAATCTCTTCACTAACAGATTTCTTTCTCATTTTTCCTTTTTCACAATGATATCTGTTCATATGTTGTAAGTCCACAGCAGGACACCGGCAGGTTGTGTGTTCGCTCACACTCACGTTGGTGTTTGCAGATGGAGGCTCTCTCTGAACTTCATCTTACTGCAGGAGGAGCGGAGCTGTGCGGAGCTGCTGAGGACCAACGGGAGCTCAGCAGGACAGGGTGAGTCGCATGGTGGCGCTGTGATGGGAAGACAACAGGCCAGAGGGTCAGACAAAGACAATGCAGCTGCTAAACTAAAATGTACTGAACAACCAATATTGTTGACACACACACACACACACACACACACACACACACACACACACACACAAACACGCACAGTTTCCGTTTCCTCTTTTTATTTTGAGTTCAGTTGCACAGTTGGCTTTAGTTGGCATTAGGTGAAAACCTTAAATATAGAAATAGAAAAAAAAGAAAAGAAACTTAGGCAATTCTACATCGTGCATATGACAGCAATAAATAAAAATAATAGAAAAATATCTCTCATTTGAAGTAGAAACATCGCATTTACATTAGAAGTTAGCCGAGCATGTACATGAACCTACCATGATTACAGATCACATACGTCGCGTGTATGACGACATAGGGTTGAACGAATGAATGAACAGCTGATCGGCCCTGATCGTCTCGTTTGTCCGTGAATCTCCACACCTCTTTTTGGTTGATTTTTCCCTTTAAGTGCACTTTCTTTCTAAAATCCCCAAATAATTTCTGAAAGCTTGTTTGACCACACACACACAAACACACACAAACACACACACACACACACACACACACACACACACACACACACACACACACACACACACACACAAAAACTCTAATGAACGAATCACAAAGAATTTATCTAATATCTAACAAATGAGTAAAGAGAAGGAACCAATCAGCGCTCATGTTTCTGACACACTTCATACTTACATGGACCTCAAAGTGCTTTCACAACTGGGGAAACGTCAGGAAATATAAAAGAACAATCAGCACATGACTTAGAAATGAAAGATCAGAATCAAATCACAGAGAAATCTTCACCTTAGAAAGAGAATGAAGGAGAAAGATGGAGAATATCTTTCAAATGAAACAATAGAGAGTCCAGACCAAGTGTTCATAAACTTTATTCTATGTCTCCAGAGTGGAACAGAACAGAATGTCTTTAATGCCAAGAACATGTTTACATTTACAGGAATGAGATCTCTGCATCCAGACTGAGGAGAGGGAGAGGACAGGAACAGCTGTGTGTGTGTGTGTGTGTGTGTGTGTGTGTGTGTGTGTGTGTGTGTGTGTGTGTGTGTGTGTGTGTGTGAGTGTTAGAGAGGGAGAGAGAGTGTGTCTGTGTGTGAGTGTGTGAAAAAGTGTGAGGGAGAACGTGAGTCAGTGTGTTTGAGACAGGGAGTGTGTGTGAGAGAGAGAGAGCGAGAGAGAGTGTGTGTGTGTGAGGACAAAGAGTGTGTGTGAGAAAGAATGTGAGTGTGAGTGTGTGTGTGAGAGAGTGTGGGTGGGTGTTTGTGATTGTGTGAGTGAAAAGAGTGTTTGAGAGAAAACGTGTGTGTGTGTGTGTGAGAGGGAGCATTTGTATGTGAGGGTGTGTGTGAGGCAGAGAGAGTGTGTGAGAAAGAGTGTGTGTGTGTGTGAGAAAGCGAGAGTGTGTGTGTGTGTGTGCGTGTGTGAGGATATAAGAGAGTGTGTGTGTCTTTGTGCGTGTGTGTGTCTGTGTGAGGAAGCAAGAGAGAGAGAGTGTGTGTGTGTGTGTGTGTGTGTGTGTGTGAGGAAGCAAGCGAGTGTGTGTGTGTGTGTGTGTGTGTGTGTGTGTGTGTGTGTGTGTGTGTGTGTGTGTACAGATCACAGAGTCACTGAGGAATCAAACCTCCATAGCCCAAACCCAGCATAGAGAGGTTGAGTGAATGTGGTGGTGAAGGTGTGGAGGTGCATCAGTGTGTCAGAGACGCTGTAGAAGGACAGAGTGCCAGCAGGACAGTCCACATACACTCCTACTCTGTGAGGGACAGAGGAGGACACAGGGACACTGAGGGACGTGGAGCTGTTATTGCGATAGACAGAGTAACCATGGCGATCAGAGCATCTCAGACTCCAGGACTGATTATTATCTCCAAACCTGCTGTCTGCTCTGTCTCCTTTCCTGCTGATTCCTCTGTAACTCACTGATATATCAACGTTTCCTCTCCACTTCACCTCCCAGTAACAACGACCAGTCAGACCATTTCTACACAGCAGCTGAGGCCAGTGATCAAACCTCTCTGGATGATCAGGATGTGGCTGCTTCTCTCTCACATATGTCACCTTCCTGTTGTTGTCAGACAGTTTGAGGTTTCTGTACAATGTGTTTGGGTCCAGTTCCAGTTCACAAACATCTGTTGGACAGAAAAAGACACAAACAGCAGCAGTTTATCATCAAACACAGCTGCTGCCTTTATTATTCACTCATTCATTCACTACTGCACTTTCTACTGTGACTCACCGTCACTTTCTACTGTGACTCACCGTCACTTGCTGCTGTGACTCACTGACACTTTCTACTGTGACTCACTGACACTTTCTACTGTCACTCACTGTCACTTTCTACTGTGACTCACCGTCACTTTCTACTGTGACTCACCGTCACTTTCTGCTGTGACTCACTGACACTTTCTGCTGTGACTCACTGTCACTTTCTACTGTGACTCACCGTCACTTTCTACTGTGACTCACCGTCACTTTCTGCTGTGACTCACTGACACTTTCTACTGTGACTCACTGACACTTTCTACTGTGACTCACTGACACTTTCTACTGACACGTTTGATGCAAAAACTCATAATCAATAAGAAGACTTGCTTTGTTGTCATCAGCACAAATTTCAGATACAAAAATCTAAACAGACCTGATTTTATTTTCCTGTTTGATAAAAAGTTTGATAAAAAGTTATCAAAACAATTTTAAAAAATTGGAATAAATCCCATTTTTACCTTATGATACATTTCAGAACCAATGAATCCATAACACATCTGTAATTCACAGATTGCTCACACAGTGTGTCTGCTGCTTTGGTCTGAAGAATCAAAGTCAAATCAAACTTACATTTCCTCAGACCAGCTCTGATCCTCCGCTGTCCACCATGATCCATCCTGCAGGAAGACACAGAGGCACAGCAGCAAATTATTGATTATTGATTTGGACACAGAGTTTTTACCTTCAACCAACAGGGAGACAGTCCACACTCTGTAGCTGTGTCCTTACCTGAGAGTGTCCAGTCTCCAGTGTGGACTCTCCAGTCCAGCAGACAGCAGTTTCTCTCCTGCGTCTCCTGGATGATTATAGCTCAGGTCCAGCTCTCTCAGACTGGAGGGGTTGGAGCTCAGAGCTGAGGCCAGAGAAGCACAGCCTTCCTGTGTGACCATACAACCTGACAGTCTGAGAGCAGGGGGGGGGGGGGGGGGGGGGGGGTGAAGGCAGTTAGCAGATATATGGATATAAGACATAACTAAATCAGAAGGTAAGGAGCTAAATATACAGGAATGTTTCAGTGAAATATTTGCCCCACGACTTCTTTAGCAGGAACATCCTACAGGTTTAATGTCTCTTCACCCAGCATCAACCTGCATCTACGTTTAAATGGCCACAAACACAACAGCTGAGTCCTGACCTGAGAGTCTCCAGCTGACAGTGTGGACTCTCAAGTCCAGCAGACAGCAGCTTCACCCCTGAATCCTGCAGGTCATTGTGACTCAGGTCCAGGTCTCTCAGACTGGAGGACTGGGAGCAGAGGACTGAGGACAGAGCTTCACAGCTTCTCTTTGACAGATTACAGAGACTGAGCCTGAAGAAAAGATTCAACCATTACAAATAATTAACATCAAATTAAGGGTCATGTGATTTCCACAATGTAGAAAAAAAATTGAATCAGAGAATTGTAACATGAAAAAGTAATCAATACAGAATTGAAAGAATTCAGCAGATTTGGGATGAAAATAATTCTGAAATGATTGTAGATGTTTGAGATAAATTGTGAGTTAATTTGTCAAGTAACAAGACATGTGGAGAAACATTTCCTCCTTTTGAGAGAGCGAGAGAGAACGACAACGAGAGAGCGAGAGGGAGAGAGGGAGAGAGAGAGAGTGTCATAATGGAGCTGCATCATGTGTGGGTCTGTGAAACTGCAGCATTTCTTGAAATCAAAACATTCCGAGAGAAACAAGAAGGTCAAGCGACTGAAAACTCACAGTGTTTCACCTGTAAACATTTATATCTTGCTGACCTGAGAGTCTCCAGCTGACAGTGTGGACTCTCCAGTCCAGCAGACAGCAGCTTCACTCCTGAATCCTGCAGGTCATTGTTACTCAGGTCCAGGTCTCTCAGGCTGGAGGACTGGGAGCAGAGGACTGAGGACAGAGCTTCACAGCTTCTCTCTGACAGATTACAGCCGCTGAGCCTGAGAAATGAATTGTTGAACATTTTATTTCTGTTCCCTAAAATGAGAAAGATCTTTGTGTGTCTCCACACTCACAGAGTTTTCCTGGAGGCTTTGACCACTGGCAGCAGCCTGAGAAGAGCCTCCTCTGAAGCAGAGTATTTCTTCAGGTCAAACACATCCAGATCTTCCTCTGATGACAGTAAGATGAAGGCCAGAGCAGACCACTGAGCAGGAGACAGTTTGTCTCTGGAGAGACGTCCTGGTCTCAGGTACCCTTGGATCTCCTCCACTAGAGAAAGATCCTTCAGCTCATTCAGACAGTGGAACAGATTGATGCTTCTCTCTGCAGAGACACCTTCACTGATCTTCTCCTTGATGTATTGGACTGTTTCCTGGTTGGTCTCTGAGCTCCTTTCTGTCTCTTTCAGGAGGCCCCTTAAGAGAGTCTGATTGGTCTGCAGTGAAAGGCCCAAAAGGAAACGAAGAAACAAGTCCAGGTGTCCATTAGGACTCAGTAAGGCCTCGTCCACGGCACTCTGGTGGAGACGTCTCAGTTTATATTTGTCTCCTGATAGTTTGGACCACAGAGAGGTTGGTTGATCTTCTGACAGCAGGTTGACTCCTAACTTGATGAATGTCAGATGGACGTAAAGAGCAGCCAGAAACTCCTGGACGCTCAGATGGACAAAGCAGAACACCTGGTCCTGGTACAGTCCCCTCTCCTCTTTAAAGACCTGAGTGAACACTCCTGAGTACACTGAGGCTGCTGTGATGTCCATGCCACACTCTGTCAGGTCTGAGTCATAGAAGATCAGGTTTCCTTTCTGCAGCTGATCAAAAGCCAGTTTTCCCAGAGACACAATCATCTCTTCACTCTCTGGATTCCAGTGCAGATCCGTCTCAGATCCTCCATAATACTTAACGATCTTCACTTTGGTCTGAACTAGCAGGAAGTGGATGTACATCTCAGTCAGGGTCTTGGGCAGCTCTCCTCTCTCTGTAGTCTTCATCATGTCCTCCAGAACTGAGGAAGTGATCCAGCAGAAGACTGGGATGTGGCACATGATGTGGAGGCTTCGCGAGGTCTTGATGTGGGAGATGATGCTGCTGGCCTGCTCCTCATCTCTGAGTCTCTTCCTGAAGTACTCCTCCTTCTGAGGGTCAGTGAACCCTCTGACCTCTGTCACCATGTCCACGCTCTCAGCAGGGATCTGATTGGCTGCTGCAGGTCTTGTGGTTATCCAGAGGCGAGCAGATGGAAGCAGCTTCCCTCTGATGAGGTTTATCAGCAGAACATCCACTGAGGTGGACTCTCTAACATCGGTCAGGATCTCACCTTTGTGGAAGTCCAGAGGAAGTCGACACTCATCCAGACCGTCCAGGATGAAGACGACCCGGAAGTCTTCAAAGCTGCAGATTCCTGCTTCTTTAGTTTCAGTAAAGAAGTGATGAAGAAGCTCGACCAAGCTGAACTTTCTCCCTCTCAGCACATTGAGCTCTCTGAAGGTGAATGGAAATGTGAGCTGGATGTTCTGGTGGGCTTTACCTTCAGCCCAGTCCAGAGTGAACTTCTGTGTTAAGAGGGTTTTCCCAATGCCAGCCACACCCTTTGTCATCAGTGTTCTGATTGGCTGATCTCTTCCAGGTGAGGCTTTAAAGATGTCTTCACATCTGATTGGTGTGTCTTCTCTCTGAGGTTTCCTGGATGCTGCTTCAATCTGTCTGACCTCATGTTCATCATTGACCCCTCCAACCCCTCCCTCTGTGATGTAGAGCTCTGTGTAGATCTCATTCAGAGGGGTTTGCTTTCCTGCTTTAGCGACCCCCTCACACACACTCTGGAACTTCTGCTTCAGCTTAGACTTCAGTTTACGTTGGCACAGTGCAGCAACACTTCCTGATGAAGAGACAACAGTCAGAGGAGGGAAACATGGAGAAGAAACAAAACTACAGAGGAGAAAAGCATCAGAATTGTTCATTTAGGAAGAGAAAAGTTTCACCAAATCAGCTTTGATTAGTTAGCCTAAGTTTAGTTTAGGCTCATCTTAGCCTTGGTTGGTCAGTGTGTGAGAGTAAGTCAGAGGATGGGGCACAGCAGCTGATTCTCTCTGTTACTATTCTCTGCTTCTGGACTCTCCCACCTCTTGGTGTCCAGACTCTCTCATGTGCTCAGACTCAGCGTCCCTTCAGCCTGTGGGGCCCTCACACTGTAAAGGTCCTAGAGTGTGTGTGTGCTTACACAGCCTCAGTGAGGATGAAGAGGTGCTGAACAAGTCCTAACAATTATGTAGCTTGAAGCAGTAAGTGCATACTTGTATGTCAGAGTGTGTAGAGTGTGTAAGTGTGAGGCTTTAGTCCTGTTTCCTCTTTCCATCATGTTAAAGCTGTTAAATGCTCTTACTGCTGTGCAGAGACTCAGCCAGCTCCTCCTGCTTCATTCTCCTCAGGAAGGTCTCTGTGAGCTTCATCAACGCCTCTCTGATGCTCCTCTGCTCTTCATCCTCACCACCCAACACCTCCTCATCCTCATTCCGGCTCTCAGAGAATTCTGGGTACTCTGGACTCAGACCCTTCTGGATGTTCTTCAGCTCGTTCTTCACAAACCTGACAATGTTTTCCTCCAGCAGCTGAAAGAGTCAAACATGAGTTTGAATCAGGGGGACAGAGGATTCTGATTGGCTGTCAGGTGTGTGGTTACAGAGTATATGTTGACAACATGACTCAGTAGTGCAGGTAACCAGGATTCTAAACCTACAGACTTATGAAGATGCAGGTAACCAAAGCAACAGTTCTGATGATTCACACTAGGTTCCCACTTAATTTCCCTGGTCAAACTACATGTGCTGTGTTAAATCATCTCTTATTTCTCTGAGCCTGGACATTTACACACCATAAATATGGAGTCCAGGTCTGCTGGATGCTGCTGGACACACCGACCTGTGGAAACCTCTGACTTCTTCAGCTGAACTCTGTGGAGAAACCAGGGAACATGAAGTTTGCAAACACACACAGACAGGTTATCAAGGAAACGCCTGTCTGTCTGTCTGTGTGATACAACAGGAAACACAAACAAGTGTATATCAGTGGAAATGCTGCTGTCTGTTGGTTCCACAAAGCCTGTCAGAGCCCTCAGAGGATCCTGGAGTCATTCTCCAGGACATCAATCAGGAGGACAGAGATGTGTCCTTCATTCAAGCAGACCTGTGCTTTGTGATGTCCTCTACTACTAAGACACAATGACAACATCAAAGTGACCTGGTTTAACCTCTGACCTTTCTTCAGCAGCCTTCTGTCCATCTTTGAAGTTAACAGGTTCACCCATGGACCAGTCACTCTTCATGGACACACAGCTGGGTACAGGAGAGTCTGCCCTCTGCTGGTGAACCCTATAAACACAGCATTGACAACACAACAGCAGATTGAAGCAGAAGGTCATGAGGTGAGTGTGAGGAGCAGCTAAAGCAGCTGTACACACCACTGCTGTCAGCTTCATAGAGGAGAGAATCACAATCATTCATTCTAATGGGAGGAGGAGCTGTGTTTGACTGAATGTTGCTTTAAACTACACACATTGTGACAGAGACACACAAACCTTTGAAGTCTGCCATCCTCACTAACTCTGGGACTCAGCTTACAGAAATCTTGTTATACTGAGCTCATTCTGTCACTCAGCATCAAACCCAATATGTCCTTTGTTCCAAGAGGACCTGGACTTTCACTCGAGTGCATTTCCACTCACAACTCACTGATTAGTCTGCCGGTTACTAATTGGTTATTGGATTAGTTTGATCCTTTAAACTAAAATGTATTTTTACCTTCAAAATAAAATGCATGTACTGCAGCATCCAGTGCTCACTTTTCACCAATAAAACAGGGTTTAATAAATATATTAAAGCTTCATTCTTGCTCTTTTGAACAAATTAAAGCAAAAACTGAAAATAATTCTAAGTGAAAGAAATCCCTCAAACAACACAGGAAGTGGTTTGTTTGTGTGAATCACATTGAAATGAAGTTGAACAGAATTCATCATGGAGGCAGAATCATTATCACATCAATTTAACACTGACGTGAAGTTGGAGCACATTCATTTTTGTGTTGTGCGTCATTTTGAAGAAGATAAACTATTTTGATGATGCAGAAACTAAACCTTAAACCAGGACTAAACAGGACATGAATGCTCAGGCTTCAGATAACAAATGACCACAACATGTCAGAAAATAAAAACACAACCATCAAATAAGAGAGGTCTTTGGTCAAATAACACAAATAAAACATCAACGTCTCCCTTCCTCATGACCTGAACCTTTAATTCAGGTTTGAGATCTTTACAATGAGCCACCCAGGAAGCTCACTACCATCCAACACACATCACCCAGCATCATCCCTCTCCTCTGCTGATCTGTGCAGTCCTCCACATGAGGCTGCAGGATGGGTGGTGCCTGATTGACAGCCTCAACCTACGCACTTAGGTCAGCACGTTGAGATATGACGTCTTCATATTCGGGCTCAGATTTGTACAAACGTCCCGTGTTGCCCCCCCCCCCCCCCCCCCCCCTGTGAGGGGCGCTCTTACTCTGTCTGTGAGGGTCCAGGTTTAGGACTGAAGTGTGGAGGTCCCTCCTCTTCATCACCGCAATCACTCATCGTCACTCCACTACAAGGAAACACACACGTAAACACACACGGACAATCACACAGTCTGAAAAATGTACACACACACAAACACACAGACCAAAGTATGAAAGATAAACTTTGATCCATAAAATCATCGAATTAAACTCAAACTCACACTGCGTCAGTCTGCTGCTCCTCCAACTAAACTTTCACTTTCTGTTCTCACAGTCCTCTGCTCCGCCCTGTGTGTGTGTGTGAAGTGCGTTTTTTCTTGTTAAACTTCATTTAAATAAGTCATAAAGATTAATATTTACTAGAGTCTTTGAATGAAATTGCAACTCTGCCTGCATCATGACGTAACAATCCATCACGTGTTTACAGACATAATCACACAAAAGCTAAACGAAGTGTGTGTGTGTGTGTGTGTGTGTGTGTGTGCGTGTGTGCGTGTGTGTGTGTGTGTGTGTGTGTGTGTGTGTGTGTGTGGTGACACCTATAGATTAAAGTTATTCGCTGTTTTCTGACACACTTCATACTTACATGGAGCTCAAAGTGCTTTCACAACTGGGGAAACGTCAGGAAATATAAAAGAACAATCAGCACATGATTTAGAAATGAAAGATCAGAATCAAATCACAGAGAAATCTTCACCTTAGAAAGAGAATGAAGGAGAAAGATGGAGAATATCTTTCAAATGAAACAATAGAGAGTCCAGACCAAGTGCTCATAAACTTTATTCTATGTCTCCAGACTGACATGAGTATGCTAGGCATTCTGGGGTTTATTTTAAAGAAGAGAATGTGTGAAAATGAAAAGAATGACAAAGGGAAGTAAGAGAGGATGAGGAAGTGTGGGAATTAAGTGATGCAATAAGGACGTTACAGAACGATCAGAAACCTGAAGTAACATTGTTGATTGGGGGAAGGTCTATAACATTTTTGTGTGACTCTGGAGCTTCCAGAACTGTAGTGCACCCCGATGAAGTACCTAATGTCACGGCATCCACGGCACATATAAAAGCAGCAAAGGGGCGGATACACAGAGAAGACTTATCTGAACTCATAGAAATTACAGATCCAAATACAGATGTCTCCGGCAAATGCCAACTTGTATTATCAAAAGTGTGTCCCTGCAACTTATTGGGTGAGATATGATGCAACTGTTGAACATTGGAACGGTCCTGTCTGACAGGGGTATGCGGGCGCACCGAATGACAAGAATTTGTGTGGTCCAAGGCAAAGGACCGGTAGATTATTGGTACAGTCTTGACCTATTCACCACCGGACCAAGGTCTATAACCTCTGACCTAATGGAAAAAGTCAAACAAAAGATGCCACCTGAGGCACAACTAATGGAACTAGAGGCATTGCCCCAATGATACATGATTTTATAAAAGCTGGAGTGATAATTGATTGTCCGGATTCACTGTGTAATACTCAACTTTTTCCAGTGAGAAGGCTCCACCCTCATTGGGATGGAGAATGGTTCAGGATTTGCAAGCTGTAAATCAAGCTGTAGTGCCGCATGCATTGCATTGCATTACGATCATTTGGCAGACGCTTTTATCCAAAGCGACTTACATTATATTACCACCCTTCGCAGAGGGGGGAGCAATTGAGGGTTCGGTGCCTTGCTCAGGGGCACCTCGGCAGGGACTCGAACCGGCAACCCTCCGGTTCCGAAGCGGAAGCTCTACCCACTCGACTACTGCCTCCCTACAGTACCTGCACCTACAGTACCTGACCACACACACCTGACCACACACACTTTTGAATGACCAACAATAAATTAGTTTCTGTGGTAGATATCAGCAACGGTACATCAAGATAGTCATTTTGGTTTGCATTCACATATAGGAAGAAGAGGAACACCTACACTAGGATACCACAAGGTTATTGTGAATCACCTACCATTTTTGCACAAGCAATGTTTGCTAATTTGGCTAAATTTATACCGCCGGCTGAGAGTCAAATCCTATTCTATGTAGATGACATTCTCATAGCATCTAGGAGCAAGGAAGAATGCAAAACAGACACAGTAGCAATGCTAAAGTTCTTAGCTATCGAGTTAGTAAAGAAAAATTGCAACTATGGCAGTGTACAGTTAAATACCTAGGATATAACTTGTCACATGAGGGAAAACATTTGGACGAAAATAGAAAAACAGCTATTCTACAAGCACCCAAACCTAGAACTAAGAAGCAAATGATGTCATATTTGGGGATGACCAACTTTTGTAGGAGCTGGATTTCTAACAATGCAGCAATCACAGCACCTTTGACTGCATTGATTGACGAAACACCCATGGCAGCATCAGATCCGTTGTCATGGACACCAGAAGCAGAAAGTGCTTTTGTTGATGTGAAAAAGGGGCATGGTAACATCAACAGGGAAAGACATTAACCATAAAGACATAATTCTTCTTTTGTTACAGGCAGTACAACTCCCTAAGAAAGTAGCAATATGTAAGTGTGCCGCACATACAGGCAAGGATGATCCAGTCTCACAGGGAAATGCGGGAGCAGAGGTACATAACGGTCATTTAGCAGACGCTTTTATCCAAAGCGAATTCCAATAAGTGTGTTCAACATAGGTAGATAGATAGGTATAGATCAGGATATCCTTATGGACATGCAAAAGGTGTCACCTGCCTTAGAGAAACAAAAATGGATGAACAAAGGAGCACAACAACAAGAAGATGACATCTACAGGTGACCAGAAGGAAAGCCTATATTGCCTAACAACCTTTTCAGATATGATGCAGTATTGAGCCATGGACTAAGTCATGTCTCAACAGGAGGGATGGTATGGTGTGTGTGTATGTGTGTGTGTCCTGTGTGTGTGTGTGTCCTGCAGATCACAGAGTCACTGAGGAATCAAAGTCCCAGAGTCCAAACCCAGCATAGAGAGGTTGAGTGAATGTGGTGGTGAAGGTGTGGAGGTGCATCAGTGAGTCAGAGACGCTGTAGAAGGACAGAGTGCCAGCAGGACAGTCCAGATACACTCCTACTCTGTGAGGGACAGAGGAGGACCCAGGGACACTGAGGGACATGGAGCTGTTATTGTGCCAGACAGAGTAACTATGACCATCAGAGCATCTCAGCATCCAGGACTGATTATTTTCTCCAAACCAGCTCTCTCGTCCGTCTCCTTTCCTCCTGATTCCTCTGTAACTCACTGATATATCAACGTCTCCTCTCCACTTCACCTCCCAGTAACAACGACCAGTCAGACCATTTCTACACAGCAGCTGAGGACAGAGACCATCAAACCTCTCTGGATGATCAGGATGTGGCTGCTTCTCTCTCACATATGTCACCTTCCTGTTGTTGTCAGACAGTTTGAGTTTTCTGTGCACTGTGTTTGGGTCCAGTTCCAGTTCACAAACATCTGATGGACAGAAAAAGACACAAACAGCAGCAGTTTATCATCAAACACAGCTGCTGCCTTTATTATTCACTCATTCATTCACTACTGCACTTTGTACTCTGACTAACTGTCACTTTCTACTGTGACTCACTGTCACTTCCTACTGTGACTCACTGTCACTTCCTACTCTGACTAACTGTCACTTTCTACTGTGACTCACTGTCACTTTCTACTGTGACTCACTGTCACTTTCTACTGTGACTCACTGTCACTTTCTACTGTGACTCACTGTCACTTCCTACTGTGACTCACTGTCACTTCCTACTCTGACTAACTGTCACTTTCTACTGTGACTCACTGTCACTTTCTACTGTGACTCACTGTCACTTTCTACTGTGACTCACTGTCACTTTCTACTGCGACTCACTTTGTGCTGAAGACCTGATTTTATTTTCCTGTTTGATAACCTCATGCCACAAATCCAGTTTCTTTCCCTCTACAGTGGGCCTCATCAACAAGGCCCTGGTCTGCCACTGACCACACGATAAACCCCCACACGTTCACTTTATTTATTTTTATAACAGTGTTCAATTTAGTTAAATTATTTAATTTAGTGTGTGTATTTAATTTAATTATCTGCTGAGCTGCTGTTTTTATATGTTGTTTTATATGTTATTTCTTGTTGTCTTTTTCTATGTTACATGTACGCACCAAGGAGAAGAGCAAATTCCTTTTAAGTGTAAACTTAATTGGCGAATAAAGCTATTCTGATTCTGATAGATAGGTAGATAGATAGGTATAGATCAGGATATCCTTATGGACATGCAAAAGGTGTCACCTGCCTTAGAGAAACAAAAATGGATGAACAAAGGAGCACAACAACAAGAAGATGACATCTACAGGTGACCAGAAGGAAAGCCTATATTGCCTAACAACCTTTTCAGATATGATGCAGTATTGAGCCATGGACTAAGTCATGTCTCAACAGGAGGGATGGTATGGTGTGTGTGTATGTGTGTGTGTCCTGTGTGTGTGTGTGTCCTGCAGATCACAGAGTCACTGAGGAATCAAAGTCCCAGAGTCCAAACCCAGCATAGAGAGGTTGAGTGAATGTGGTGGTGAAGGTGTGGAGGTGCATCAGTGAGTCAGAGACGCTGTAGAAGGACAGAGTGCCAGCAGGACAGTCCAGATACACTCCTACTCTGTGAGGGACAGAGGAGGACCCAGGGACACTGAGGGACATGGAGCTGTTATTGTGCCAGACAGAGTAACTATGACCATCAGAGCATCTCAGCATCCAGGACTGATTATTTTCTCCAAACCAGCTCTCTCGTCCGTCTCCTTTCCTCCTGATTCCTCTGTAACTCACTGATATATCAACGTCTCCTCTCCACTTCACCTCCCAGTAACAACGACCAGTCAGACCATTTCTACACAGCAGCTGAGGACAGAGACCATCAAACCTCTCTGGATGATCAGGATGTGGCTGCTTCTCTCTCACATATGTCACCTTCCTGTTGTTGTCAGACAGTTTGAGTTTTCTGTGCACTGTGTTTGGGTCCAGTTCCAGTTCACAAACATCTGATGGACAGAAAAAGACACAAACAGCAGCAGTTTATCATCAAACACAGCTGCTGCCTTTATTATTCACTCATTCATTCACTACTGCACTTTGTACTCTGACTAACTGTCACTTTCTACTGTGACTCACTGTCACTTCCTACTGTGACTCACTGTCACTTCCTACTCTGACTAACTGTCACTTTCTACTGTGACTCACTGTCACTTTCTACTGTGACTCACTGTCACTTTCTACTGTGACTCACTGTCACTTTCTACTGTGACTCACTGTCACTTCCTACTGTGACTCACTGTCACTTCCTACTCTGACTAACTGTCACTTTCTACTGTGACTCACTGTCACTTTCTACTGTGACTCACTGTCACTTTCTACTGTGACTCACTGTCACTTTCTACTGCGACTCACTTTGTGCTGAAGACCTGATTTTATTTTCCTGTTTGATAACCTCATGCCACAAATCCAGTTTCTTTCCCTCTACAGTGGGCCTCATCAACAAGGCCCTGGTCTGCCACTGACCACACGATAAACCCCCACACGTTCACTTTATTTATTTTTATAACAGTGTTCAATTTAGTTAAATTATTTAATTTAGTGTGTGTATTTAATTTAATTATCTGCTGAGCTGCTGTTTTTATATGTTGTTTTATATGTTATTTCTTGTTGTCTTTTTCTATGTTACATGTACGCACCAAGGAGAAGAGCAAATTCCTTTTAAGTGTAAACTTAATTGGCGAATAAAGCTATTCTGATTCTGATAGAAAATTACACCAAATTGAAATCTAATCTAATGATATATTTTAGTACCAGTGAATCCATAATAAATCTGTAATTCACAGATTGTTTCCTATTATATTATATTAAATATATAGTGCAGCGTATCAGAAGCACATATGAGACACACACACAGTTTCCGTTTCCTCTTTTTATTTTGAGTTCAGTTGCACAGTTGGCTTTAGGTGAAAAACCTTAAATATAGAAACAAAAAAAAGAAGAAAGAAACTTAGGCAATTCTACATCGTGCATATGACCGCAATAAATAAAAATAATAGAAAAATATCTCTCATGTGAAGTAGAAACATATACATCTAATTTGAAGTAGAAACATCGCATTTACATTAGAAGTTAGCCGAGCATGTACATGAACCTACCATGATTACAGATCACATACGGCGTTTAAATGGCACTTGCGCACAATTGCATATTATTATCTAGCGCTAACCTACGCAGCTCAAAGTCGTTAAAAAACAAACAAATACTTAACAGCAACACCACAGTGCTTACACTAGACAAACATTTCACCATGACATGAATCTAGAGTCCCAACCCCGCTGACGCTCCAGCCTAATATCATTCATAAACGCCGCGGCACAACAGTCCAGGCGCAGCGTCACATTTCTTTAGGACGCGGATCCAAAGTCTGGCTTCTTACCGGCTGCCTCTCCGGTGTTCATAGACGTGACAAGTTCGCACAACATCCCAGTGTTCCTCCTCTCGGCGTCCAGCGCGGTGTTTTATTAAAGCGTGTCCATTTCATTTCGCCTGATGAGACACCTGCCGCGGTCCCGCTACGTCGCGTGTATGACGTCATAGGGTGGAATGAATGAATGAACAGCTGATCGGCCCTGATCGTCTCGTTTGTCCGTTAATCCCCACACCTCATTTTTGTTGATTTTTCCCTTTAATTGCACTGTCTTTCTAAAATCCCCAAATAATTTCTGAAAGCTTGTTTGACCACACACACACACACACACACACACACAAACTCTAATGAAAGAATCACAAAGAATTGATCTAATATCTAACAAATGAGTAAAGAGAAGGAACCAATCAGCGCTCATGTTTCTGACACACTTCATACTTACATGGAGCTCAAAGTGCTTTCACAACTGGGGAAACGTCAGGAAATATAAAAGAACAATCAGCACATGACTTAGAAATGAAAGATCAGAATCAAATCACAGAGAAATCTTCACCTTAGAAAGAGAATGAAGGAGAAAGATGGAGAATATCTTTCAAATGAAACAATAGAGAGTCCAGACCAAGTGTTCATAAACTTTATTCTATGTCTCCAGAGTGGAACAGAACAGAATGTCTTTAATGCCAAGAACATGTTTACATTTACAGGAATGAGACCTCTGCATCCAGACTGAGGAGAGGGAGAGGACAGGAACAGCTGTGTGTGTGTGTGTGTGTGTGTGTGTGTGTGTGTGAGAGAGAGGGAGTGAGAGTGTGTCTGTGTTTGTGAGGACAAAGAGTGTGTGTGAGAAAGAATGTGAGTGTGAGTGTGTGTGTGTGTGTGTGTGTGTGTGTGTGTGTGTGTGTGTGTGTGTGAATGTGAGTGTTAGAGAGGGAGTGAGAGTGTGTCTGTGTTTGTGAGTGTGTGAAAAAGTGTGAGGAGAACGTGAGTCAGTGTGTTTGAGACAGGGAGTGTGTGTGAGAGAGAGCGAGAGAGAGTGTGTGTGTGTGGGTGTTTGTGATTGTGTGAGTGAAAAAGAGTGTTTGAGAGAGAACGTGTGTGAGAGGGAGCATTTGTATGTGAGGGTGTGTGTGAGGCAGAGAGTGTGTGTGAGAAAGAGTGTGTGTGAGAATTAGTGTGTGTGTGTGTGAGTGTGTGTGTGTGTGAGAAAGCGAGAGTGTGTTTGTGTGCGTGTGTGTGTGTGAGGAAATAAGAGAGTGTGTGTGTGTCTGTGTGTGTGTGTGTGTGTGTGTGTGTGTGTGTGTGTGTGTGTGTGTGTGTGTGTGTGTGTGTGTGTGTGTGTGTGTGTGTGTGTGTGTGTGTGCTACAGATCACACAGAGTCACTGAGGAATCAAAGCTCCAGAACCCAAACCCAGCATAGAGAGGTTGAGTGAATGTGGTGGTGAAGGTGTGGAGGTGGATCAGTGTGTGAGAGACGCTGTAGAAGGACAGAGTGCCAGCAGGACAGTCCACATACACTCCTACCCTGTGAGGGACAGAGGAGGACACAGGGACACTGAGGGTCGTGAAGCTGTTATCGTGATAGACAGAGTAACCACGACGATCAGAGCATCTCAGACTCCAGGACTGATTATCATCTCCAAACCTGCTGTCTGCTCTGTCTCCTTTCCTCCTGATTCCTCTGTAACTCACTGATATATAAACGTGTCCTCTCCACTCCACCTCCCAGTTACAACGACCAGTGAGAACATTTCTACTCAGCAGCTGAGCACAGTCATCAAACCTCTCTGGATGATCAGGATGTGGCTGCTTCTCTTCCACATATGTCACCTTCCTGTTGTTGTCAGACAGTTTGAGTTTTCTGTGCATTGTGTTTGGGTCCAGTTCAAGTTCACAAACATCTGATGGACAGAAGAAGACACAAACAGCAGCAGTTTATCATCAAACACAGCTGCTGCCTTTATTATTCAATCATTCACCCTTTATTAACACTTTATCCATCAGCATTCATTTAGTTAACTTATTTAATTTAGTGTGTTTTTAATTTAAGTATTCGCCGAGCTGCTGTTTGTACATGTTTTATGTTGTTTTATATGTTGTTTCTTGTTGTCTTTTCTATATGTTATACGTTCGCACCTAGAACCACAGCAAATTCCTCTTAAGTGTAAAGTTAATTGCCAAATTCTGCAATTCTGATTCTGATTCATTCACTACTGCACTTTCTACTGTGACTCACTGACACTTTCTACTGTGACTCACTGACACTTTCTACTGTGACTCACTGACACTTTCTACTGTGACTCACTGACACTTTCTACTGTGACTCACTGACCGTTTCTACTGTGACTCACTGACACTTTCTACTGTGACTCACTGACACGAAAAAACTCATAATCAATAAGAAGACTTTCTTTGTTGTCATCAGCAAAAATTTCAGATACAAAAATCTAAACAGACCTCATTTTATTTTCATGTTTGATGAAAAATAAAAGTGAACAAAACAACTTAAAAAAAATAGAAATCTAAACTAATTTTTAACTAATAATAAATGTCAGTACCAATGAATCCATAATAAATCTCAAATTCGCAGATTGTGTTATATTATATAATAAATTATAACGGGCCACACACACACACACACACACACACACACACACTTGGTAAAATGATCCAAGTTGAAATTTCTGCCAGCACACCAACATATGCAAAGATCCATAAAAGTTTATAAAGCAATAAAATCCCACCTGAGAGAAAAACACACAACCCCCAATCCTCATATTTAAGAAGCTGCAACCTGATCATTATTGATCAATGACTCAATCAATTGATCAGCTACTCCAACAGTTAATGGATTAATGAATATTCTAACTGACTCATCAAATAATAATTTCCTCAGTAAATATGAATCATTTCCTCTTTGAATTGTGTGTGTGGATGAAATGATGGAGGAACACACAGTGTGTCTGCTGCTTTGGTCTGAAGAATCAAAGTCAAATCAAACTTACATTTCCTCAGACCAGCTCTGATCCTCTGCTGTCCACCATGATCCATCCTGCAGGAAGACACAGAGGCACAGCAGCACATTATTGATTATTGATTTGGACACAGAGTTTTTACCTTCAACCAACAGGGAAACAGTCCACACTCTGTAGCTGTGTCCTTACCTGAGAGTGTCCAGTCTCCAGTGTGGACTCTCCAGTCCAGCAGACAGCAGTTTCTCTCCTGCGTCTCCTGGATGATTGTAGCTCAGGTCCAGCTTTCCCAGACTGGAGGGGTTGGAGCTCAGAGCTGAGGCCAGAGAAGCACAGCCTTCCTTTGTGATCATACAACCTGACAGTCTGAGAAGAGGGGGGGGGGGGGGCAGTTAGGAGATATATGGATATAAGACATAACTAAATCAGAAGGTAAGGAGCTAAATATACAGGAATGTTCCAGTGAAATATTTGCCCCACGACTTCTTTAGCAGGAACATCCTACAGGTTTAATGTCTCTTCACCCAGCATCAACCTGCATCCACGTTTAAATGGCCACAAACACAACAGCTGAGTCCTGACCTGAGAGTCTCCAGCTGACAGTGTGGACTCTCCAGTCCAGCAGACAGCAGCTTCACCCCTGAATCCTGCAGGTCATTGTGACTCAGGTCCAGGTCTCTCAGACTGGAGGACTGGGAGCAGAGGACTGAGGACAGAGCTTCACAGCTTCTCTCTGACAGATTACAGCCGCTGAGCCTGAGAAATGAATTGTTGAACATTTTATTTCTGTTCCCTAAAATGAGAAAGATCTTTGTGTGTCTCCACACTTACAGAGTTTTCCTGGAGGCTTTGACCACTGGCAGCAGTCTGAGAAGAGCCTCCTCTGAAGCAGAGTATTTCTTCAGGTCAAACACATCCAGATCTTCCTCTGATGACAGTAAGATGAAGGCCAGAGCAGACCACTGAGCAGAAGACAGTTTGGCTGTGGAGAGACGTCCTGGTCTCAGGTACCCTTGGATCTCCTCCACTAGAGAAAGATCCTTCAGCTCACTCAGACAGTGGAACAGATTGATGCTTCTCTCTGCAGAGACACCTTCACTGATCTTCTCCTTGATATATTGGACTGTTTCCTGGTTGGTCTCTGAGATCCTTCCTGTATGTTTCAGGAGGCCCCTTAAGAGAGTCTGATTGGTCTGCAGTGAAAGGCCCAAAAGGAAACGAAGAAACAAGTCAAGGTGTCCATTAGGACTCTGTAAGGCCTTGTCCACTGCACTCTGGTGGAGACGTCTCAGTTTAGATTCGTCTCCTGATAGAGAGGTTGATTGATTTGACAGCAGGTTGACTCCAGAGTTGATGAATGTCAGATGGACATAAAGAGCAGCCAGAAACTCCTGGACGCTCAGATGGACGAAGCAGAACACCTTGTGCTGGTACAGTCCCCTCTCCTCTTTAAAGACCTGAGTGAACACTCCTGAGTACACTGAGGCTGCTGTGATGTCCATGCCACACTCTGTCAGGCCTGAGTCATAGAAGATCAGGTTTCCTTTCTGCAGCTGATCAAAAGCCAGTTTTCCCAGAGACACAATCATCTCTTCACTCTCTGGATTCAAGTGCAGATCTGTCTCAGATCCTCCATCAAACTTACAGATCTTCACTTTGGTCTGAACTAGCAGGAAGAGGATGTACATCTCAGTCAGGGTCTTGGGCAGCTCTCCTCTCTCTCTGGTCTTCATCATGTCCTCCAGAACTGAGGCAGTGATCCAGCAGAAGACTGGAATGTGGCACATGATGTGGAGGCTTCGCGAGGTCTTGATGTGGGAGATGATGCTGCTGGCCTGCTCCTCATCTCTGAGTCTCTTCCTGAAGTACTCCTCCTTCTGAGGGTCAGTGAACCCTCTGACCTCTGTCACCATGTCCACGCTCTCAGCAGGGATCTGATTGGCTGCTGCAGGTCTTGTGGTTATCCAGAGGCGAGCAGATGGAAGCAGGTTCCCCCTGATGAGGTTTATCAGCAGAACATCCACTGAGGTGGACTCTCTAACATCGGTCAGGATCTCACCTTTGTGGAAGTCCAGAGGAAGTCGACACTCATCAAGACCGTCCAGGATGAAGACGACCCGGAAGTCTTCAAAGCTGCAGATTCCTGCTTCTTTGGTTTCAGTAAAGAAGAGATGAAGAAGCTCAACCAAGCTAAACTTTCTCCCTCTCAGCACATTCAGCTCTCTGAAGGTGAATGGAAATGTGAGCTGGATGTTCTGGTGGGCTTTGCCTTCAGCCCAGTCCAGAGTGAACTTCTGTGTTAAGAGGGTTTTCCCAATGCCAGCCACGCCCTTTGTCATCAGTGTTCTGACTGGCTGATCTCTTCCAGGTGAGGCTTTAAAGATGTCTTCACATCTGATTGGTGTTTCTTCTCTCGGTGCTTTCCTGGATGCTGCTTCAATCTGTCTGACCTCATGTTCATCATTGACCCCTCCAGCCCCTCCCTCTGTGATGTAGAGCTCTGTGTAGATCTCATTCAGAGGGGTTTGCTTTCCTGCTTTAGCGACCCCCTCACACACACTCTGGAACTTCTGCTTCAGCTTAGACTTCAGTTTACATTGGCACAGTGCAGCAACACTTCCTGATGAAGAGACAACCGTCAGAGGAGGGAAACATGGAGAAGAAAAGAAAACTACAGAGGAGAAAAGCATCAGAATTGTACAGAGGAGAAAAGTTTCACCAAATCAGCTTTGATTAGTTAGCCTAAGTTTAGTTTAGGCTCATCTTAGCCTTGGTTGGTCAGTGTGTGAGTGTAAGTCAGAGGATGGGGCACAGCAGCTGATTCTCTCTGTTACTATTCTCTGCTTCTGGACTCTCCCACCTCTTGGTGTCCAGACTCTCTCATGTGCTCAGACTCAGCGTCCCTTCAGCCTGTGGGGCCCTCACACTGTAAAGGTCCTAGAGTGTGTGTGTGCTTACACAGCCTGAGTGAGGATGAAGAGGTGCTGAACAAGTCCTTACAATTCTGTAGCTTGAAGCAGTAAGTGCATACTTGTATGTCAGAGTGTGTAGAGTGTGTAAGTGTGAAGCTTTAGTCCTGTGTCCTCTTTCCATCATGTTAAAGCTGTTAAATGCTCTTACTGCTGTGCAGAGACTCAGCCAGCTCCTCCTGCTTCATTCTCCTCAGGAAGGTCACTGTGAGCTTCATCAACGCCTCTCTGATGCTCCTCTGCTCTTCATCTTTACCACCCAACACCTCCTCATCCTCATTCTGGCTCTCAGAGAATTCTGGGTACTCTGGACTCAGCCCCTTCTGGATGTTCTTCAGCTCGTTCTTCACAAACCTGACAATGTTTTCCTCCAGCAGCTGAAAGAGTCAAACATGAGTTTGAATCAGGGGGACAGAGGATTCTGATTGGCCGTCAGGTGTGTGGTTACAGTGTATATGTTGACAACATGACTCAGTAGTGCAGGTAACCAGGATTCTAAACCTACAGACTTATGAAGATGCAGGTAACCAAAGCAACAGTTCTGATGATTCACACTAGGTTCCCACTTAATTTCCCTGGTCAAACTACATGTGCTGTGTTAAATCATCTCTTATTTCTCTCAACCTGGACATTTACACACCATAAATATGGAGTCCAGGTCTGCTGGATGCTGCTGGACACACCGACCTGTGGAAACCTCTGACTTCTTCAGCTGAACTCTGTGGAGAAACCAGGGAACATGAAGTTTGCAAACACACACAGACAGGTTATCAAGGAAACGCCTGTCTGTCTGTGTGATACAACAGGAAACACAAACAAGTGTATATCAGTGGAAATGCTGCTGTCTGTTGGTTCCACAAAGCCTGTCAGAGCCCTCAGAGGATCCTGGAGTCATTCTCCAGGACATCACTCAGGAGGACAGAGATGTGTCCTTCATTCAAGCAGACCTGTGCTTTGTGATGTCCTCTACTACAAAGACACAATGACAACATCAAAGTGACCTGGTTTAACCTCTGACCTTTCTTCAGCAGCCTTCTGTCCATCTTTGAAGTTAACAGGTTCACCCATGGACAGGTCACTCTTCATGGACACACAGCTGGGTACAGGAGAGTCTGCCCTCTGCTGGTGAACCCTATAAACACAGCATTGACAACACAACAGCAGATTGAAGCAGAAGGTCATGAGGTGAGTGTGAGGAGCAGCTAAAGCAGCTGTACACACCACTGCTGTCAGCTTCATAGAGGAGAGAATCACAATCATTCATTCTAATGGGAGGAGGAGCTGTGTTTGACTGAATGTTGCTTTAAACTACACACTTTGTGACAGAGACACACAAACCTTTGAAGTCTGTCATCCTCACTAACTCTGGGACTCAGCTTACAGAAATCTTGTTACTCAGCATCAAACAACAACAGAACCTGGACAAACATCAACGTCTCCCTCCCTCATGACCTGAACCTTTAATTCAGGTTTGAGATCTTTACAATGAGCCACCCAGGAAGCTCACTACCATCCAACACACATCACCCAGCATCATCCCTCTCCTCTGCTGACCTGTGCAGTCCTCCACATGAGGCTGCAGGACGGGTGGTGCCTGATTGACAGCCTCAACCTACGCACTTAGGTCAGCACGTTGAGATATGACCCCCCCCCCCCCCCCCCCCCCCCCGTGTGAGGGGCGCTCTTACTCTGTGTGTGAGGGTCCAGGTTTAGGACTGAAGTGTGGAGGTCCCTCCTCTTCATCACCGCAAACACTCATCGTCACTCCACTACAAGGAAACACACGTAAACACACACGGACAATCACACACGCACAAACATAAACAAACACACAGTCTGAAAAATGTACACACACACAAACACACAGACCAAAGTATGAAAGATAAACTTTGATCCATAAAATCATCGAATTAAACTCAAACTCACCGTGCGTCAGTCTGCTGCTCCTCCAACTAAACTTTCGCTTTCTGTTCCCACAGTCCTCTGCTCCGCCCTGTGTGTGTGTGCGTGTGCGTGTGCGTGTGCGTCACTTAGCACTATCAAGTGGACACATTGTAGAAGTGTGTTTTTTCTTGTTAAACTTCATTTAAATAAGTCATAAAGATAAATATTAACTTCAGTCTTTGAATGAAATTGCAGCTCTGCCTGCATCATGACGTAACAATCCATCACGTGTTTACAGACATAATCACACAAAAGCTAAACGGTGTGTGTGTGTGTGTGTGTGTGTGACCCCCTTAGATTGACCATCAGAAGGCTTTTGGTTTGATTTGCCGCGCGCTCTCTTGTAATGACTCAGTGTGACCAGCAGGGCTTCAACAACATCAGCGCGTCTATGGAGGAGGGACCGACGGACGGACGGAGGGACAGAGGGCTGAGTCCGCGTTCCACCCGCAGGAGGACTCCAGACCGACAGAGCCAGACGCGCCTCAGATCTCCATCTCTGCTTTGTGTTTGGATGGACTTGGTGGTGGGATCATCAGTGGGACGGCTCAATGTGGACACTTGTTGAATTCACGCTGGTTGCTCTTCTTCTTCTGCAGAGCCGCAAACACGTGAGGGCATCGGAACTGAAACTTGATCACTTTATAACGCAATGTAACGAAATCTAGAATCTTACAGCAGCTAAGAACTTTAACAACAGACACGATATAAAACATTCAGAGGTTTAGAGAATTGTTTTTTAATCTATTTCTTTTTTTATATAATTGTATGTCTTTGTTCCTAACTTCTTTTAAATGTTTACATGTTTGTAATTATCTAGAACTTCGTTTCTTTACTCTTTTTTGTTTCATCTCTAAAATCTCTTCACTCACAGATTTCTTTCTCATTTTTACTTTTTCACAATGATATCTGTTCATATGTTGTAAGTCCACAGCAGGACACCGGCAGGTTGTGTGTTCGCTCACACTCACGTTGGTGTTTGCAGATGGAGGCTCTTCCTCCTGAGTGCGACCTGAACTTCATCTTACTGCAGGAGGAGCGGAGCTGTGCGGAGCTGCTGAGGACCAACGGGAGCTCAGCAGGACAGGGTGAGTCGCATGGTGGCGCTGTGATGGGAAGACAACAGGCCAGAGGGTCAGACAAAGACAATGCAGCTGCTTCACCACAGGACTCCATTCTGATTGGTCAGTCCAGTATAATTAGAAATACATGCTTTTTGTTGAAGTTTTGTTTTCAGTCTCAGAATTTGCAGCTAAAGTAAAATGTACTGAACAACAAATATTGTTGAATCACACACACACACACACACACACACACACACAAACTCTAATGAACGAATCACAAAGAATTGATCTAATATCTAACAAATGAGTAAAGAGAAGGAACCAATCAGCGCTCATGTTTCTGACACACTTCATACTTACATGGAGCTCAAAGTGCTTTCACAACTGGGGAAACGTCAGGAAATATAAAAGAACAATCAGCACATGACTTAGAAATGAAAGATCAGAATCAAATCACAGAGAAATCTTCACCTTAGACAGAGAATGAAGGAGAAAGATGGAGAATATCTTTCAAATGAAACAATAGAGAGTCCAGACCAAGTGTTCATAAACTTTATTCTATGTCTCCAGAGTGGAACAGAACAGAATGTCTTTAATGCCAAGAACATGTTTACATTTACAGGAATGAGACCTCTGCATCCAGACTGAGGAGAGGGAGAGGACAGGAACAGCTGTGTGTGTGTGTGTGTGTGTGTGTGTGTGTGTGTGTGTGTGTGTGTGTGTGTGAGTTTGTGTGTGTGTGTGTGTGTGTGTGTGTGTGTGTGTGTGTGTGTGTGAGTGTTAGAGAGGGAGTGAGAGTGTGTCTGTGTTTGTGAGTGTGTGAAAAAGTGTGAGGGAGAACGTGAGTCAGTGTGTTTGAGACAGGGAGTGTGTGTGAGAGAGAGCGAGAGGGAGTGTGTGTGTGTGTGTGAGGACAAAGAGTGTGTGTGAGAAAGAATGTGAGTGTGAGTGTGTGTGTGAGAGAGTGGGTGTGGGTGTTTGTGATTGTGTGAGTGAAAAAGAGTGTTTGAGAGAAAACGTGTGTGAGTGTGTGTGAGAGGGAGCATTTGTATGTGAGGGTGTGCGTGAGGCAGAGAGTGTGTGTGAGAAAGAGTGTGTGTGAGAATTAGTGTGTGTGTGTGTGTGTGTGTGTGTTAAAGCGAGAGTGTGTGTGTGTGTGTGTGAGGAAATAAGAGAGTGTGTGTGTGTGTGTGTGTCTTTGTGTGTGTGTGTGTGTGAGGAAGCAAGCGAGTGTGTGTGTGTGTGTGTGGAAGCGAGCGTGTGTGTGTGTGTGCGAGGAAATAAGAGAGTGTGTGTGTGTGTGTGTCTTTGTGTGGAAGCAAGAGTGTGTGTGTGTGTATGTGTGTGTGTGTGTGTGTGTGTGTGTGTGTGTGCTACAGATCACACAGAGTCACTGAGGAATCAAAGTTCCAGATCCCAAACCCAGCATAGAGAGGTTGAGTGAATGTGGTGATGAAGGTGTGGAGGTGGATCAGTGTGTGAGAGACGCTGTAGAAGGACAGAGTGCCAGCAGGACAGTCCACATACACTCCTACTCTGAGAGGGACAGAGGAGGACACAGGGACACTGAGGGACGTGAGGCTGTTATTGTGCCAGACAGAGTAACCATGGCGATCAGAGCATCTCAGACTCCAGGAGTGATTATTATCTCCAAACCTGCTGTCTGCTCTGTCTCCTTTCCTGCTGATTCCTCTGTAACTCACTGATATATAAACGTGTCCTCTCCACTCCACCTCCCAGTAACAACGACCAGTCAGAACATTTCTACTCAGCAGCTGAGGCCAGAGACCACCAAACCACTCTGGATGATCAGGATGTGGCTGCTTCTCTTCCACATATGTCAACTTCCTGTTGTTGTCAGACAGTTTGAGTTTTCTGTGCATTGTGTTTGGGTCCAGTTCCAGTTCACAAACATCTGATGGACAGAAAAAGACACAAACAGCAGCAGTTTATCATCAAACACAGCTGCTGCCTTTATTATTCAATCATTCACCCTTTATTAACACTTTATCCATCAGCATTCATTTAGTTAACTTATTTAATTTACTGTGTTTTTAATTTAAGTATTCACCGAGCTGCTGTTTGTTCATGTTTTATGTTGTTTTATATGTTGTTTCTTGTTGTCTTTTCTATATGTTATACGTTCGCCCCTAGAACCACAGCAAATTCCTCTTAAGTGTAAACTTAATTGGCAAATAAAGCAATTCTGATTCTGATTCATTCACTTCTGCACTTTCTACTGTGACTCACTGACACTTTCTACTGTGACTCACTGACACTTTCTACTGTGACTCACTGACACTTTCTACTGTGACTCACTGACACTTTCTACTGACACACATTTGATACAAAATCTCATAATCAATAAGAAGACTTTCTTTGTTGTCATCAGCAAAAATTTCAGATACAAAAATCTAAACAGACCTGATTTTATTTTCATGTTTGATGAAAAATAAAAGTGAACAAAACAACTAAAAAAAATAAAATCTAAACTAATTTTTAACTAATAATAAATGTCAGTACCAATGAATCCATAATAAATCTCTAATTCGCAGATTGTGTTATATTATATAATAAATTATAAAAGGGCCACACACACACACACACACACACACACACACTTGGTAAAATGATCCGAGTTGAAATTTCTGCCAGCACACCAACATATGCAAAGACCCATAAAAGTTTATAAAGCAATAAAATCACACCTGAGAGAAAAACACACAACCCCCAATCCTCATATTTAAGAAGCTGCAACCTGATCATTATTGATCAATGACTCAATCAATTGATCAGTTACTCCAACAGTTAATGGATCAATGAATATTCTAACTGACTCATCAAATATTAATTTCCTCAGTAAATATGAATCATTTCCTCTTTGAATTGTGTGTGTGGATGAAATGATGGAGGAACACACAGTGTGTCTGCTGCTTTGGTCTGAAGAATCAAAGTCAAATCAAACTTACATTTCCTCAGACCAGCTCTGATCCTCTGCTGTCCACCATGATCCATCCTGCAGGAAGACACAGAGGCACAGCAGCACAGGATTGATTATTGATGTGGACACAGAGTTTTTACCTTCAACCAACAGGGAGACAGTCCACACTCTGTAGCTGTGTCCTTACCTGAGAGTGTCCAGGCTCCAGTCTGGACTCTCCAGTCCAGCAGACAGCAGCTTCTCTCCTGCGTCTCCAGGATGATTGTAGCTCAGGTCCAGCTCTCTCAGACTGGTGGGGTTGGAGCTCAGAGCTGAGGCCAGAGAAGCACAGCCTTCCTGTGTGATCATACAACCTGACAGTCTGAGAGCAGGGGGGGGGGGGGGGTGAAGGCAGTTAGCAGATATATGGATATAAGACATAACTAAATCAGAAGGTAAGGAGCTAAATATACAGGAATGTTTCAGTGAAATATTTGCCCCACCACTTCTTTAGCAGGAACATCCTACAGGTTTAATGTCTCTTCACCCAGCATCAACCTGCATCCACGTTTAAATGGCCACAAACACAACAGCTGAGTCCTGACCTGAGAGTCTCCAGCCGACAGTGTGGACTCTCCAGTCCAGCAGACAGCAGCTTCACCCATGAATCCTGCAGGTCATTGTTACTCAGGTCCAGGTCTCTCAGACAGGAGGACTGGGAGCAGAGGACTGAGGACAGAGCTTCACAGCTTCTCTCTGACAGATTACAGCTACTGAGCCTGAAGAAAAGATTCAATCATGACAAATAATTAATATCGAAATTAGGAATCAGGGAGTGACATTGTGGTTGTCTCTTAAACTCAACACAGAATTGCAAAGAATTTAGGAGGTTTGGGATGAAATGCAAGAAAATGATTCTGAAATTATTGTTAATATTTGAGATAACTTGTGACTATTTTTGCCAAATCAACAAAAAAAAATCAACATTTCCTCCTTTTGAGAGGGAGTGTGTGTGTGTGTGTGTGTGTGTGTGTGTGTGTGTCTGTGTTCATGGAGCTGCATCATGTGTGGGTATGTGTAACTGCAGCATTCCTTGAAATAAAAACACTCCAAGAGAAACAAGCAGGTCAAGTGACTGAAAGCTCACTGTGTTTCACCTTCAAACATATATATCGTACTGACCTGAGAGTCTCCAGCTGACAGTGTGGACTCTCCAGTCCAGCAGACAGCAGCTTCACTCCTGAAACCTGCAGGTTGTGACTCAGGTCCAGGTCTCTCAGGCTGGAGGACTGGGAGCAGAGGACTGAGGACAGAGCTTCACAGCTTCTCTCTGACAGATTGCAGTGACTGAGCCTGAGGAAAAGATTCAATCATTACAAATAATTCACATCAAAATCAGGGTCATGTGATTTCACAATGTAGAGAAAAATTTGAATAAGGAAATTGTATCATGAAAACGTAATCAACACAGAATTGCATAGAATTCTGGAGATTTGGGATGAAATGCATGAAAATAATTCTGAAATTATTGTAAATGTTTGTGGTAACTTGAGTTAATTTGTCAAATAACAAGACAAGTGGAGAAATATTTCCTCCTTGAGAAAGAGAGAAAGAGAGAGAAAGAGAGAGAGAGAGAGAGACGCATCATGTGTGGGACTGTGTTATTGCAGCATTCCTTGAAATAAAAACATTCCAAGAGAAACAATGTTAGAAAAATGCTAATTGGGTTATAATGTGAGATAGGAAAATGCGGAAGAGTATGCTGAGCAGGTGAGGAGGATGCTTGCTTTCTGACTGGACAATCTTATTTCTAAACTCAGCTGAATGGCAGGAACCATGTCTTGCTGAATTGCCAGTTAACATACAAGACAATGCCTTGGCACATGCAGGGGAGTCGACCTAGTGGATAAGTATTACTGCTTGAGCTGTTGAAAACTCCAACCCAGTCAACCCAGACTGTAATGATCACCTGTATCTAGCTATATAACTCTCTCAACAAACGAGCAGGTCAAGTGACTGAAAGTTCACAGTGTTTCACCTTCAAACATTTATATCTTGCTGACCTGAGAGTCTCCAGCTGACAGTGTGGACTCTCCAGTCCAGCAGACAGCAGCTTCACTCCTGAATCCTGCAGGTCATTGTGACTCAGGTCCAGGTCTCTCAGGCTGGAGGTCTGGGAGCAGAGGACTGAGGACAGGGCTTCACAGCTTCTCTCTGACAGATTACAGCCGCTGAGCCTGAGAAATGAATTGTTGAACATTTTATTTTTTGTTCCCTAAAATGAGAAAGATCTTTGTGTTTCTCCACACTTACAGAGTTTTCCTGGAGGCTTTGACCACTGGCAGCAGCCTGAGAAGAGCCTCCTCTGAAGCAGAGTATTTCTTCAGGTCAAACACGTTCAGATCTTCCACAGACGACAGTAAGATGAAGGCCAGAGCAGACCACTGAGCAGGAGACAGCTTGTCTCTGGAGAGACGGCCTGGTCTCAGGTACCCTTGGATCTCCTCCACTAGAGAAAGATCCTTCAGCTCACTCAGACAGTGGAACAGATTGATGCTTCTCTCTGCAGAGACACCTTTATTGATCTTCTTCTTGATATACTGGACTGTTTCCTGGTTGGTCTCTGAGCTCCTTCCTGTATGTTTCAGGAGGCCCCTTAAGAGAGTCTGATTGGTCTGCAGTGAAAGGCCCAAAAGGAAACGAAGAAACAAGTCCAGGTGTCCATTAGGACTCAGTAAGGCCTCGTCCACTGCACTCTGGTGGAGACGTCTCAGTTTATATTTGTCTCCTGATAGTTTGGACCACAGAGAGGTTGGTTGATCTTCTGACAGCAGGTTGACTCCTAACTTGATGAATGTCAGATGGACATAAAGAGCAGCCAGAAACTCCTGGACGCTCAGATGGACGAAGCAGAACACCTTGTGCTGGTACAGTCCCCTCTCCTCTTTAAAGACCTGAGTGAACACTCCTGAGTACACTGTGGCTGCTGTGATGTTGATGCCACACTCTGTCAGGTCTGAGTCATAGAAGATCAGGTTTCCTTTCTGCAGCTGATCAAAAGCCAGTTTTCCCAGAGACACAATCATCTCTTCACTCTCTGGATTCCAGTGCAGATCTGTCTCAGATCCTCCATCATACTTAAAGATCTTCACTTTGGTCTGAACTAGCAGGAAGTGGATGTACATCTCAGTCAGGGTCTTGGGCAGCTCTCCTCTCTCTCTGGTCTTCATCATGTCCTCCAGAACTGAGGCAGTGATCCAGCAGAAGACTGGGATGTGGCACATGATGTGGAGGCTTTGTGAGGTCTTGATGTGGGAGATGATGCTGCTGGCCTGCTCCTCATCTCTGAGTCTCTTCCTGAAGTACTCCTCCTTCTGAGGGTCAGTGAACCCTCTGACCTCTGTCACCATGTCCACGCTCTCAGCAGGGATCTGATTGGCAGCTGCAGGTCTTGTGGTGATCCAGAGGCGAGCAGATGGAAGCAGCTTCCCCCTGATGAGGTTTATCAGCAGAACATCCACTGAGGTGGACTCTCTAACATCGGTCAGGATCTCACCTTTGTGGAAGTCCAGAGGAAGTCGACACTCATCAAGACCGTCCAGGATGAAGACGACCCGGAAGTCTTCAAAGCTGCAGATTCCTGCTTCTTTGGTTTCAGTAAAGAAGAGATGAAGAAGCTCAACCAAGCTGAACTTTCTCCCTCTCAGCACATTCAGCTCTCTGAAGGTGAATGGAAATGTGAGCTGGATGTTCTGGTGGGCTTTGCCTTCAGCCCAGTCCAGAGTGAACTTCTGTGTTAAGAGGGTTTTCCCAATGCCAGCCACGCCCTTTGTCATCAGTGTTCTGACTGGCTGATCTCTTCCAGCTGAGGCTTTAAAGATGTCTTCACTTCTGATTGGTGTTTCTTCTCTCTGTGCTTTCCTGGATGCTGCTTCAATCTGTCTGACCTCATGTTCTTCATTGAGCCCTCCAGCCCCTCCCTCTGTGATGTAGAGCTCTGTGTAGATCTCATTCAGAGAGGTTTGCTTTCCTGCTTTAGCGACCCCCTCACACACACTCTGGAACTTCTGCTTCAGCTTAGACTTCAGTTTACGTTGGCACAGTGCAGCAACACTTCCTGATGAAGAGACAACAGTCAGAGGAGGGAAACATGGAGAAGAAAAGAAAACTATAGAGGAGAAAAGCATCAGAATTGTACAGAGGAGAAAAGTTTCACCAAATCAGCTTTGATTAGTTAGCCTCAGTTTAGTTTAGGCTCATCTTAGCCTTGGTTGGTCAGTGTGTGAGTGTAAGTCAGAGGATGGGGCACAGCAGCTGGTTCTCTCTGTTACTATTCTCTGCTTCTGGACTCTCCCACCTCTTGGTGTCCAGACTCTCTCATGTGCTCAGACTCAGCGTCCCTTCAGCCTGTGGGGCCCTCACACTGTAAAGGTGGTAGAGTGTGTGTGTGCTTACACAGCCCGAGTGAGGATGAAGAGGTGCTGAACAAGTCCTTACAATTCTGTAGCTTGAAGCAGTAAGTGCATACTTGTATGTCAGAGTGTGAAGAGTGTGTAAGTGTGAAGCTTTAGTCCTGTTTCCTCTTTCCATCATGTTAAAGCTGTTAAATGCTCTTACTGCTGTGCAGAGACTCAGCCAGCTCCTCCTGCTTCATTCTCCTCAGGAAGGTCACTGTGAGCTTCATCAACGCCTCTCTGATGCTCCTCTGCTCTTCATGTTTACCACCCAACACCTCCTCATCCTCATTCTGGCTCTCAGAGAATTCTGGGTACTCTGGACTCAGCCCCTTCTGGATGTTCTTCAGCTCGTTCTTCACAAACCTGACAATGTTTTCCTCCAGCAGCTGAAAGAGTCAAACATGAGTTTGAATCAGGGGGACAGAGGATTCTGATTGGCTGTCAGGTGTGTGGTTACAGTGTATATGTTGACAACATGATTCAGGAGTGCAGGCAACCAGGATTCTAAACCTACAGACTTATGAAGATGCAGGTAACCCTAGCAACAGTTCTGATGCTTCACACTAGGTTCCCACTGAACTCTCCCTGGTCAAACTACATGTGCTGTGTTAAATCATCTCTTATTTCTCTGTCCAATAGATTCTCCACCCAGTGACATCGTCCATATGTAAGTGGGCGGAGCCTGGACATTTACACACCATAAATATGGAGTCCAGGTCTGCTGGATGCTGCTGGACACACCGACCTGTGGAAACCTCTGACTTCTTCAGGTGAACTCTGTGGAGAAATCAGGGAACATGAAGTTTGCAAACACACACAGACAGGTTGTCAAGGAAACGCCTGTCTGTCTGTCTGTGTGATACAACAGGAAACACAAACAAGTGATTTTCAGTGGAAATGCTGGTTCTGCTGGTTCCACAAAGCCTGTCAGAGCCCTCAGAGGATCCTGGAGTCATTCTCCAGGACATCACTCAGGAGGACAGAGATGTGTCCTTCATTCAAGCAGACCTGTGCTTTGTGATGTCCTCTACTACAAAGACACAATGATAACATCAAAGTGACCTGGTTTAACCTCTGACCTGTCTTCAGCAGCCTTCTGTCCATCTTTGAAGTCAATAGGTTCAGGCATGGACCAGTCACTCTTCATGGACACACAGCTGGGTACAAGAGCAGAAGGTCATGAGGTGAGTGTGAGGAGCAGCTAAAGCAGCTGTACACACCACTGCTGTCAGCTTCATAGAGGAGAGAATCACAATCATTCATTCTAATGGGAGGAGGAGCTGTGTTTGACTGAATGTTGCTTTAAACTACACACATTGTGACAGCGACATACAAACCTTTGAAGTCTGTCATCCTCACTAACTCTGGGACTCAGCTTACAGAAATCTTGTTCGAATGAGCTCATTCTGTCACTCAGCATCAAACCCAATATGTCCTTTGTTCCAAGAGGACCTGGACTTTCACTCGAGTGCATTTCCACTCACAACTCACTGATTAGTCTGTTGGTTACTGCTTGGTTATTGGATTAGTTTGATCCTTTAAACTAAAATGTATTTTTACCTTCAAAATAAAGTGCATGTACTGCAGCATCCAGTGCTCACTTTTCACCAATAAAACAGGGTTTAATAAATATATAAAAGCTTCATTCTTGCTTTTTTGAACAAATTAAAGCAAAAACTGAAAATAATTCTAAATGAAAGAAATCCCTCAAACAACACAGGAAGTGGTTTGTTTGTGTGAATCACATTGAAATGAAGGTGAACAGAATTCATCATGGAGGCAGAATCATGATCACATCAATTTAACACTGACGCGAAGTTGGAGCACATTTATTTTTGTGTTGTGCGTCATTTTGAAGAAGATAAACTATTTTGATGATGCAGAAACTAAACCTTAAACCAGGACTAAACAGGACATGAATGCTCAGGCTTCAGATAACAAATGACCACAACATGTCAGAAAATAAAAACACAACCATCAAATAAGAGAGGTCCATGGTCAAATAACACAAATAAAACATGTTTTTATTTGAAGATGTGTCCAAACTCTTCATCCGGTGCAGCTTTCTCCATGTGGTGCCTGCAGTCATTATTTGATTCTGGCACTCTTTGTGCTCACCTGTCAGTCAAATGTGTCACGCCCATGCCCCGCCCACAGCAGTGCCCATGCCCCGCCCACAGAGGGGAGGTTGGAAACTTTGGCTGAGTTTTGAATTTTATTTGACGTGTGGTCATTTGTTATTGGAAACATGAACATTTATTATTGGAACTAAATATATTCCACATCAGCACTTTATACATAGAAGATCAGAATTATATTAAATATGAAATGTGTTATATTAATAAACTTGCTTGCTTCCTCTACTACAAAGACACAATGATAACATCAAAGTGACCTGGTTTAACCTCTGACCTGTCTTCAGCAGCCTTCTGTCCATCTTTGAAGTCAATACGTTCACCCATGGACCTGTCGCTCTTCATGGACACACAGCTGGGTACAGGAGAGTCTGCCCTCTGCTGGTGAACCCTATAAACACAGCATTGACAACACAACAGCAGATTGAAGCAGAAGGTCATGAGGTGAGTGTGAGGAGCAGCTAAAGCAGCTGTACACACCACTGCTGTCAGCTTCATAGAGGAGAGAATCACAATCATTCATTCTAATGGGAGGAGGAGCTGTGTTTGACTGAATGTTGCTTTAAACTACACACATTGTGACAGAGACACACAAACCTTTGAAGTCTGCCATCCTCACTAACTCTGGGACTCAGCTTACAGAAATCTTGTTCGACTGAGCTCATTCTGTCACTCAGCATCAAACCCAATATGTCCTTTGTTCCAAGAGGACCTGGACTTTCACTCGAGTGCATTTCCACTCACAACTCACTGATTAGTCTGTCGGTTACTAATTGGTTATTGGATTAGTTTGATCCTTGTATTTTTACCTTCAAAATGAAATGCATGTACTGCAGCATCCAGTGCTCACTTTTCACCAATAAAACAGGGTTTAATAAATATATAAAAGCTTCATTCTTGCTCTTTTGAACAAATCAAAGCAAAAACTGAAAATAATTCTAAATGAAAGAAATCCCTCAAACAACACAGGAAGTGGTTTGTTTGTGTGAATCACATTGAAATGAAGTTGAACAGAATTCATCATGGAGGCAGAATCATGATCACATCAATTTAACACTGACGTGAAGTTGGAGCACATTTATCTTTGTGTTGTGCGTCATTTTGAAGAAGATAAACTATTTTGATGATGCAGAAACTAAACCTTAAACCAGGACTAAACAGGACCCCCCCCCTGACGGGCGCTCTTACTCTGTGTGTGAGGGTCCAGGTTTAGGACTGAAGTTTGGAGGTCCTTCCTTTTCATCACCGCAATCACTCATCGCACTCCACTACAAGGAAACACACACGTAAACACACACGGACAACCATAAACAAACACACAAGTAAAGTACAGATACCGCTTGTTAAATTTAACTCAAGTACAAGTAAAAGTACTACATTCAGATGTTTACTTAAAAGTACTGAAGTACTTGTTTTTAAAAGTACTTAAGTATCAAGAGTACATTTTCTAAATATTGTATTATTACTGCCACAGTGCTTACCTTTACCTATAGAAACCTACTGGATGGAGTTTTTATGATATCTTTCATGTTAATACCTTGAAGAATGTAACAAATTATGAAAATAAAATCGTGCTTAGATGAATGGGTTTATATGCAAGAAGAAAAAAGAAAATGCAGCTAATTTGTGTGTATGTGTGACAACACGCGCGCGCGCGCGCGCACACACACACACACACACACACACACACACAGTATTCCTAAACCTATGTGTGACAAGTTGATAATAATTAATGAAAACAAATATTACCCATCAACAGTGGTGGTAAAGTCTCGGCCTCTGATAAGTTTGACTTTCTTTTTTTATCGGTGTTCGTTTGTCCAGAACACTTCCGTTTTGCCCCAGGCTATTATATTTCGACTGCCAACGATACCAAGGGCTTCTTTAAGTGCCTCCATGCACGAGGAACAGTGAAAACTACGTTTAAACAGGACATGACGGACTACCTACATACGCTTTTACAGGGTCGTATTCACCCGGGACTAGTATTATCTGAGGTTGTTATTCCGAACCGTTTTACAGAAGGGAAAAACTCCCCGACATTCTCCGGATCGCTGATAGGCTGTCCCTGTGAGTGGCACCTGTACGATCCAATCACGTTTGAGACGGAAACAACAAAATACTGAATCCACAGGGTTTCTCCGCTTTTTTATTTAATTTAGAAGAAGTAACGAGTACTCATGGTTATGGATAGAAATGTAGCGGAGTAAAAAGTACGATATTTGCCTTCAAATGTACTTGAGTAAAAGTCATAAGTACTCCCCCAACATGATACTCGAGTAAAGTGCAGATCCCTAAAAAGTGTACTTAAGTACAGTACTCAGGTAAATGTTCTCCGTTACTGTCCGCCACTGACACACACACACAACACACAGACCAAAGTATGAAAGATAAACTTTGATCCATAAAATCATCGAATTAAACTCAAACTCACACTGCGTCAGTCTGCTGCTCCTCCAACTAAACTTTCACTTTCTGTTCCCACAGTCCTCTGCTCCGCCCTGTGTGTGTGTGCGTGTGTGTCACTTAGCACCATCAAGTGGACACATTGCAGAAGTGTGTTTTTTCTTGTTAAACTTCATTTAAATAAGTAATAAAGATAAATATTTACTTGAGTGCGAGTGTGTGTGGTGACCCCTGGTTGAGATCCGGACAGAATTCAGCAAAGTGCAACCAGTTTTAATGTCAATAGTTTTGATGCTGAAGTTTGTGTGTTCTGGCAAATGAAACACAAAGATTGAGGTTTTTCGCTCTCCGTTGGCTTTGTTGTTGCTTTTGGTTTGATTTGCCGCGCGCTCTCTTGTAATGACTCAGTGTGACCAGCAGGGCTTCCACAACATCAGCGCGTCGGTGGAGGAGGGACGGACGGACGGACGGACGGACGGAGGGCTGAGTCCGCGTTCCACCCGCAGAAGGACTCCAGACCGACAGAGCTGATGGCAGTGGCGGTGGCAGTCCGCCACCAGCGGGGGGCCAGGGGCGGCCACGGCCACTTGACCTTCCATCACACTCCAGAGTCTTGGAGTCACAGTGGCACAGTTGTGCAGCGGAGGGGGAGGGCCTCTTCTATCACGCACTTGCCAGTGAAAATCACGGACCCGTGAGCAGTTTAATCAGCTGTGTTTTCTTCTGTATTCTAGTAATTTGACACATTTCATCTGATTGTTACCTTAGTGAAGCCTTAAGCTGTAAAGTTTCCCTTAATGAACCCATGACGTCATTCTGCTTCTTGATGCGTTAACTTAACTGAGGTGTTTATTTTTATCCTTGTTTCAACAGAAGTGAATTGGAGGAAAATGCATTTAAACAAAGGTAAAAGGAACAACAGGATATTATTATAAACATTTATGATTTGATGAGACGAGTTTGTTTTGTTTCAGCAGGATGTAGGAAGTCAGGTGTGTCTCTTACCTTCACCTCCATATAAGGGAGTGTGAGCAGGCGTCTCCACTCCACCTAGAGGAAAGGAAAGGAGACATGCAGCTTTTCTGGACCGTCAGTGACCCCTGACCCCTGGACCACCACAGTGTGTGTGTGTGTGTGTGTGTGTGTGTGTCACCACAACATGCAGAGAATAACCAGACGGGGTGTTTAAAGATGTGCAGGTGGCTTTTATGTTGAAATGACAGGACTTGAAAATGTGAGGATCTAAACCGAGGGTGCTTCGTCTCCCCCTGAATCTGGACGGACTGACTGCAGACTGTCGGGCGGTTCTGAAGGTTCTGAAGGTCACATTGTGGACTTTAAGGCGCTTCACGTTGTTTGGTGGCAGGTTGGCCCGGGACCGTCGAGCTCTTAGGATCCATACTTCTGCTTCAGCTCCTCCACCAGCTTGATGTACTCGTTCATGGAGTCCTCTTTGCTCTTGCCTGTTGGTCATCGAAAACACGTAAAGAGTGTAAGACTGACCATCTAATACCCAACTAACACCATCTTACACCCATGTAGCACCATCTTACACCATCTAACCCCATCTAACACCATCTAGCACCATCTAACCCCATCTAACACCCACCTAGCACCATCTAGCACCATCTAACACCATCTAGCACCATCTAACCCCATCTAACACCCACCTAGCACCATCTAGCACCATCTAACACCATCTAGCACCATCTAACCCCATCTAACACCCACCTAGCACCATCTAGCACAGTCTAACACCATCTAATACCCATCTAGTACCATCTAACCCCATGTAACACCATCTTACACCATCTAACCCCATCTAACACCCACCTAGCACCATCTAGCACCATCTAGCACCATCTAACACCATCTAATACCCATCTAGTACCATCTAACCCCATGTAACACCATCTTACACCATCTAACACCATCTTACACCATCTAACACCCATGTAACACCATCTTACACCATCTAACACCATCTAGCACCATCTAGTGGCCTGCACACGTACCTTTCTGTTTCTCCCAGGCGTCCCACTTGGCTTTCCCGGTGAAATCGAACATCCCAGGACGAGCTTCAGACAGACAGACAGACAGACAGTTTCAGGTTGAAGTGTGAATGTGGGGGTCTGAGTTGTGGTTCTGGTCTACATGTGAGGGCCCATGGATGCGTCTGGCTCTATGATGTCATGTAGCAGCTCCCTGTGGGGCAGCAGACTCACGGGTGTTGACGTCGCCCACGCTGGCCTGCTTGAACAAGGCGTAGATCTGCAGCATCTCGTCATCGGCCGGCCTCGCCGTCAGGTCCTTCACCTCGGCAGCTGCTTTATCAAACTGAGCCTGCAGGGGGAGACAGAGAGATGACTCCATTACAGTTAACACAGGCAGCGCCCGAGTGACACCCAAAGGTTCGTACTAACAAACGGGTGAGCGGTCTGTCGGCCTGATGGGACAGTGTCAACACAGCTGTGTGCGTTGTGTCTCACCGCCTGATGCTTGCTGTTCTGACTTAGATACAATTTTAACACAAAGATGGAATGAATTACGTAACTCACTGGCAACTTCCTGTTCTTACTTTGTATCCTGTATAAATCCACTCAGAAGAAACACACACACACACACACACACACACACACACACAGAAGCGTATTAGTGCCCACTGAAGAACAACGCACTCATTGTTTGAGTGAAAACACTTTCGGCCGTACCAGCCTGTGTGACCTGAGACAGGCGGGTCACGGCAGGATGTAAACATGGACGTGGGTACAGGTTCTGTCCCGCTGAGGCGTCTCACCACGTTACTATCCTGTAATCTGGGTCGGTTACTTAGAATAAAGTCACGTGCAATCTACATTTACAAGATCAATCAGCTTTGAGGCAGTAAAGCTAAATTTAATTGATCGTGGTGCAGGCTTACAGGAGGAGGAGGAAGAGGAGGAGGAGGAGGGAGAGGGAGTCCTGAAGCAACCGCTCTCAGCCCCACATTTTAACAACGTCCCAGAGTCACACCTGGTTCATAACACATCTAAACAGCTTCACTCAGGTTCATGAGGCTCTCCTCCCCTCACATTATAAGACAGGATAATGATCTCGTCCTCAGACTATGAGAAGTCTCATCCAATGACATCGCTCCTCTTCTGAAGAGAGTGTATTCATGTCATAGGTTACTTCACATTTAATTATGACAAATACAGCGCAGTCACATGTTTTAGTAGCAACAATCTACTGAATGTGCAGAACAGTAAAACCTAACAGACTGAACTTTAGCACAGACAGACAGAAGGAAAGATCAAGCTGCAGCAGTGTTGTTTACAGGATAAGATGCCCCCCCCCTCTTCCTCCCCTGCATGTTGCTCCACGGCTGTAGGTTAAAGGTCAAAGAAGGGCCGAACACACCTAGATGCTGATGTGATCATGAAGCAGCAGGCCGCCGTGCTCGGTGAACTTTCCCTCACATAGCTGAAGCCCTGTGAGAACACGTGACCGGAGCTGACGACCTGTCCAGGATGAACTTTAACCTCTCACCCCAGGAGCGCCAGGACGGTCTTTAAAGTACATAATGATGTCAAATTAACCTTTGGAGCCAAATCTGATGCTACTGGGGCGAAACGTTGACACTGCCATCCGTAAAGTCTGCAGGCCAAAGTCTTCCTCTGCACCTGCAGGCGTCACTTAGTGAATCACTCCATGTAACCTTCCTATATCCACGTCTGCGTTATTTGTCTCAACTACATTGCCCAAGGGAGCGAGTCAGGAGGGGGAGGGGGGGCCTTAACCATGGAGCCCAAATCCCTCGGGTCCACCCCTGGCCGTCGCACCCTGCATCCCAAACAACCCAGCTGAGAAACGAATCCGGCATCGCTTCCAGATGGATCACCGCCATTATCGCACATCTAGCCGCACTATACTGAACGAGATTCTTCAGCAGCCATGTTTCACAAAGCAGAGGAGCTAAACGGCACCGAGGGTCTCCAGCAGTCCGCCTACATTCACGTCACGCCGAAGAAACAAGCTGTTGTTTCCACACTCACCTGCAGTTCAGCCATTTTAGCTCCGATTCCAAGATATGCAGACCGACAAAAGCCTCGTTTGATGAGAGGGGAGCGCGCGCGGTCCCACCCGTTTTATTTGACCACAGCGTGGACGCGTCACTCTGTCTACCGCCCGAAATTCGCCAACGAGGAAGGGATTGGTCAATCTCGGTCACGTGACGCAGACGTGTCCTACTTCGTTTTGCACGAACATGTCCGCGTAGCTGCAAGTTCAGGCAACATAAACGAACCCCTAAGCACGACCTTAACCTGGAAATATATAAACTTTAAAGCGCGTCAGCTGTGTTAATTAACAGTCAGGTTTCTCCTCATTTTCCGTGTTGGCTGTGGAGAGGTGGACTGCCCGCCTCGTTGTCGAATCTCGGGTGGAGAAAAAAACAACGCAGCCTTTCACAACCTGGACCCGCCTTCCCTTCGACGCTATTGGCTGGTTCAGTGACTGACATGTCCGTTACGCTCATTCATTGGTTGGCGTAAAGCCGTAACAATACAGTTCAGCTCAAAGGTCGCTTTGGTGGAAGTTCTTACTTCTATACAACGTAATAGATGATTTATTTGGCAAATGAGGAGATTATTACACTTATTGTTAGTGTTGTAATTACTGTAGGTTTGTTGGAAAGAATACTCTTAATTTCTGTGTTACTGTTTTTTGTTTAAACCATTAAATCAGAGTTTTTGTGGCCTTTTTGTTTGTATGAAGTTACAAAGAGACAAAGTGAGACTCACCTTCACCTCTGGACGAGACAGAAACAGCTAAATCAATTTGCAGCAGATTTTTGAGAATTTTCTTTTATCTGGGAAACATCCGTCTAAAAGAGTTATTTACCGACCTAAAGATGAAAGCTTTGAACATCTACATTTCTTTCTGCCTGATATTCATGAGCTTTGTTGTAGATCACCTTTAGAGACGTGTAGACGGGCAGACCGGACGGTTGAATGCATGTCCTAACATTCTAATGACACTATAACAAGTAACAATACGAATGAAATGATTGAATATGAAGCAGGATAAGGCCAGGATTCTCTAGTCAGAGCTTTAACACTGACATTACACATTTACACACTTTATCTGCAAAACAGAATCAAGAGAACTTTCAACACACTTCACATCAATTTGGAAAAACTTTATTCAAAACTTTTGAATCAACACATTGCAAACAAGCCTTGTAACACTTTGTGTAAGATAAATAAATGGAGTGAATTAAACACTTCTTCTATAAAAACAAACAAATTAAAAAGACTCATCCATGCTGCAGCTCTCTTCTCCTCTCCTCTCCTCACAGGAGAAGCATGGCGACGTGTTCACCAAACAGTTTGTGGGTTTGCTTTGTAAAGGCCGTAGTCTTTCTTGCTGAAGAAGGCCAGCTCGGTTTCATTAACTGGGAAGAAATAAACACCAGAAATTAAGAGTGAAGTCACACGTAGAGCCGCGGCGAATCAGATGTTAAGCCCCAGAAGCAAAGGCTGACCTCGGTTTGGCTTTGTTTGTGAAAGAATACGTGATGGCAGAGAAGAACAAGCAGTGTGTGATGTATCTTTCTTCTAAACTAAAACAGTGTTTGAAGGAGGAGGAACAGTGCTTCCACACACAAGGTCACAGTGTCCATGAGGAAGTCTGAAGGTTGTTAGTTTACAGATAAGAGAGGAGTCGAGCTCAGAGAGGTGAAGGAGAACATCTGGAGAGTGGAGCAGAGAAGCTAGTGTAGTCTGAAACTCCTTTCTACCACGACAGGATGGATTTGGGAGAGAACTCATCAGAATCAGGTTTTAGGTGAAGCCATAGAAACATCCTGGACTGTGAACACATAACAGAGCTTAAGTGAAGTTGTGATGATCGACCAAAACCCTGTTTGTATCGTATTTAAGGATCTGAATAGATTTTGTGTAAATCATGACTATATTTTCATTTCCCGTACAGCAACACAAACTGTTCTCTACATGGAAGTATCCCACAGTCTCATACCGACGCCAGAGGCAGCCAGCGTGAGGTCGTCCTGAAGGATGAGCTGATCGTCGTCGTCCAAACTCATCACCAACTCGTTCGTCTGCCAGAAGAACAAACACACAAACAGGATGGACATTAATGACTGAAGACACCGTGGGGTCGGGGCTCTGCCTTCAGCATGCGGCGGATACCTTGGATCCATGCGCTTGGTGGGTGATCTTCATCGTGTCTGAAAGCACAAGAGGAGGGAGCTCAGGTTTAAGGAGGATGAGAGCCACTGGTCGACTTCACGTCTGAACGTTTACATGTTGCCTGTGATCAAATAAGATCCGGCAGATTTCTTTCCCTTGAGAATTGTTGTGACTAGAACCATCTAGCATGTCTGGAGGAGCTGAAGCAAGTCCACAGGTCCTCCAAGGTCCAATGATGACCTCGTTTACAGACATGCTTCTGCTCTGTGATCTTATTAAAGTCCAGACAGGAGCAGACTGTGTGTGTGTGTGTGTGTGTGTGTGTGTGTGTGTGGGTGTGTGTGTGTGTGTGTGTGTGTGTGTGTGTGTACTTAAACTGAATTTGTTTAATACCTAGATATTTCCAAACATCTTTCCATACTTTAGGTGTAATGTAGATTCATATCTTCTCCTAATGTAACTGCTCATATGTTGTTTCATTTTAACAAGGCTACACTCAGACGTTGATGACAGCACAAACATCACGGCTCCATAGTCTTCATGATGACTCAGTGTGATGCTTCATTGGCTCGTACCGTATCCGTGTTTCCTGAACGGAGGCGGAAGTCCCGCTCTTGTTGTGATATCTGGAGGGAAGAGGACATCGTGCATCACTACCGTGCAGTTTGTTTTGTATTGTAGGTGTTTATGTGTATGTAATGTCGTCATTATCTCACCGGTTTGAACAAACTCGATGAACTCCCGCACCGTTAGCTCCAGACTCACTCCGCGGTAAACCACCGGCTTGAAGTTTCTGTGTTCGAAGGATCGAACCAAACGGATCGTGACCACAACCTCACTGGCCATGAGGACAGAACCGCCGCCCGCTTAATGTCGATTAAACGTCACGCAGCGCAGGTTGCTACCCCGTTTAAACCGAGCAGAGGTGCGTAGGAACTCAACGTGTTTACGCTGCGCCTGTTCCGGTATTTGACCGAGTCAGAGCAGTCGAACCTTCGGGTTTGTTAAGACTCGACGGGTCGAGCACCGCGCGGATCGAACCGCGGCTTTCCCCTAAGGCTCGTTCGTTTATTCTCCATCTTAGTTCCATTTTCTTCATCACTACTGTTCAGTGTGTTTAGTTAGTTCGTCTTTTCCGTTTCGTTTCCTCTCGTCTCCGTCACATCTCGCGAGACAAATAAGCTAGGTATATAAACCCAAGCCCGGATAAATTAGGAACCTTTATATTATTTATTATTTATTTTTTTGGGAATTCGTAAATGTAAGAGTTACAGAGATTACAACTTTGCAGTAAAAATAAGTAAGCACAATCTTTAACGAGGAAACATACCAACCAAATAAATCAGACAAATAAATAAATAATCGACTGAAAACATCCGGTTGGTCCCTTTTTACTTTTCATGTCTTTCCTTTTAAATTCTGATTTTGAATTCAGTGTCCAGTGTTTTCAATTCAAAGTCAGTGCCCAGCACACTGCAGTCAGTGTGTTTGAGTTCTCTCACTCTCTCTCTCACACACACACACACACACACACACACACACACACACACACACACACACACACACACACACACACACACACACACACACACACACACACACACACACACACACACACACACACACACACACACACACACACACACAGTGAATATCAGCTTTAAAGGGGCAAAGGAAACCATTTCATTCCCTTATGTAGTCGTCACCACAAAAATATAAACAACGATTTTACATATATTAAATGGAGATAAAATGCATGCATGTTCATTCAGTCTGTCAGTCTTTCAGTCAGAGTCTTTATACTCTTTATACTTGAGAGGGAAATGACAGCGCTCAGACGTGTTCACTGCTTCCATGGTCTCTTGTTGAAACATGTCTTCTCTCCCAGCCTCTGCGGATCTTTGCCAGGCTGGACGCCAGGCAGGGGAGAGCCAGGAGGACCCTGCCCACCAGGGCCGTGCAGGGCAGGATGAGGGCCAGCAGGTAGAGGGGGGGCAGGTAATACGGGTAGGCTCCCGGGAAGAACGCAAAGTCCCAGCCGAAGAAGAGGGTGTGCATGACGGAAAGAGTTAAGGCGGCGTAACCCAGGCTGGACTGGAGAGAGACGGAGAGAGAAGCTGGAGTTACTGCACTGCATTCAATCATCCAAAATCACATCAGGCAATATTTTCAACATTCCATTCTTCTCATCCTGCGGAGTTACTGAAGATCCTGATCACACAGATTACACTGGAGTGTAGGTTTGGACCCCTGAGCTCCACCTACTGGCCACACGTGTGTCTGCATGGTTGTAGTCCTCCTTTAAACCTCACAAGGACCGTTACAACGACCTCACCCAACTCACACACAAATCTGCTGACCTGAACAAATGTAAACTCCCTCCAGCTGAGGGCGTCTCCCACCGAGGGCAGTGAGGTAATCGCGAGCAGGGCCAGAACTCCAAGTCCCAGAATTCCAGAGGACAAGTAGAGATCAGACCTCCACACCTGCTCCTCCACCCAGGAGTTCTCCACACCGGCTTTCACCTGAAACAAAGAACAAAACCATATCAGAGCTGAGGTTCTCAAACTGCGGGGCTGAAGGAGTCCCCCAGCTCACCTGCCGGTAGGCGGCGTTGAGCAGTCTGTAGGAGGCGGCCTGCCGTAGCGACAGGCACACGCTGTAAACGGCGTGCAGTCCGGCGCAGAGGAAGCTCAGCAGGCCAAGCTGCTTGCGGCTGCAGAGCCAGCGGTCCAACCAGCAGGGGAACCTTCTGTACTTGGTGCCCCGACCCAGCTGGAGGACGGCCGCCATCACACCTGAGGAGACACAGGAAGCACAGCGTGACCACATGCCATGAAGCGATGCAGAGGGCGAGCAACAAACGTCTTTGTCGCACCCCTCTGGTGGCGAGCATGCATTATATATTATTATAACTTAATTTACACAAACATAGAGTTGTGAAGCTCAGGTGAGTTCGATGCTGAGTGACAGGAGCTCAGTATGACAAGGTTTAGGCAGGTTGAGGCCTTAACTTACCTGGTAAATAGACCAAAGACAGCGTTACCAGGGCGACGGCTGGCAGCGTATCGTTCACCGCCACCAGGGGGAGCTGGTAGAAGTTGTTCTTTCCGTGGTCGAGGTACGGCAGCAGGATGCCCCTCACAAAGTTGTAGCCGTAGAAGAAGAAGAAGAGGAGGAAGGTGACCAGGACGGGGCCGTCCCAGGAGGGGAAGAGGCGGAGGGGGGCCTCCTCGATCTCCCCGGCGGCGCGCAGACCCCCGAGGTCCACCGGCATGAAGCCAAGGCGACGAGCCAGCTGGACCACGGCGGCTTTGGAGTCGGAGCAGTCGCTGCAAATCAGCACCTGGGGGTGGGGGGGAGGGGGGGGGGGGGGTACAGGTTTATAGTGACCTGACATCTTTCTCTGCTGCTCTGTTGAACTTTAATCCGGTTTGTTTTGCTTTTATGGCGACAGATTCAGCGTTTAGGGTCGCCGTGCTGTCATTAACCCAGTTTGCAGTAATAAAAAGCCTCAACACGCCGACTGCACTCTGACCGTCCAGCACCAAACTACAGACAGAGAGAATCTCTAACTACAGATCCAGACAGTTTACAGGTCAAAAGGAGAGAGAGGTGACCTCATGACCACACGGTGACCAGAAGCTCCAGTGGGCTGTGATGCTGGACTGTGGATCAGTCAGCTAAGGTTAGTGTTCTTCTGCCACCTAGCGGCAAAACACCACTACTGCAGTTTGAATGTTTGACATTAAACCCCTTAAGTATGGATTCTATAAGTACACATCTGTACATTCCATGCTCCTGATCCTTCAGTGAACCTCATCACTCTGTTCTCTCTGAACCTGCAGGTCCTGGTCCAGTCTCACTCCGGTTCAGAGCTGTGAACTCTTCATGCTTACACCATAACGTACAGATTTTGAGATCAAATGATGTCACCAGGACCTTCGGTACCTCATATAGGATCTAATGGGTCTTGATTTAGTCTTCCTCCTCCTCCTCCTCCTCACCTGCCTGTTTCCATCGTGGGCTCCGGCCTGCAGCGCCCACGCTGAGATGACGTTGAAGCCCTTCACCACTTTGCTCCGAGGGAAAAGCTCTGCCAGCCTCTCAGCGTTGCTCCGCCCTCTGATGTTCTGCACGGCGGCGTTGCTGACGTCCACCAGCACCTTCCCGGCCACGCCGTCCTCCAGCCCCGCCATGGTGTGGTAATGCTCTGGGTAGAGGGCCACAAACACCACCTGCTCTGCTCTATCCACCGCCTCTCTCTGCGACAGGACCTCCACCCAATCAGGAAACAGACCGCCGCAGATGCGACTTGGGTTGCGGCTGCCCACCGCCACCCTGAAACCGGAGGCCACCAGCCGGACGGCAAGGGAGCGGGCGAAGTCCCCAGAGCCCAAGATGGCGATCACGGGCCCCCCCGGGCACTGGGCGGTGGTCTCCGAGGAGATGGAGTCTGAACCGTCCAACAGGGCCGAGGAGTCGCTCTGCATGGTGACCCCGTCAGCCTGCAGGGAGCAAAGGTCGTCACAGGTCACAGTGAGGACGTAAGATGTTCTGCCTGTGTGGTTTCAGATCTCCACTCAGTGACGACCTCTAGGTGGGACGTGTGGATTTCAGCACTAACATGTATGAAAGTATTTGTTTATTCATATTTGATCTGTGATGCAGTGACAGTAGAGTGAGTTTACTACAGTCTCAGATGTTCATGTTTAAGTTGGATGATGAAGGGGATGAAGTCAAATGAATCTAGTGAAACTGAAATTTTAACCTGAAAATATCAAATTAATATGAACGTAAACAAGTGAACACAACCCAACCAGGCTTCACACAAATGAGTGGAAATAGAAACAATAATTCACATTTTTAAAACAATATAACAATGAGACGCATTCACGTACGGCGCGTAATTATGAGGTAATTAGTTAAAGCTTGTTTGATCTGTAACGGTGATGATGATTATAGCCGTGAGGAAGATTATAACACCTGCTGAATCGTGAACAACACAAATAAGACACACACCTGAGTGACGTCAGAGTACAAATGTTTTTGAAAAAAAACGAACAAATAATATCATTTATGATCGTTCTCTGAGAAAAGAGAACCGGAATAAATATTTTTCATGTTATCAGACGTAACTTACTGTTTCCTGCTCGTGTTTGAGTCTAGACGCTCCGTAAAAACACTGAATGTTATAATTTCATCACATTCTTCTTCTTTTTCTTCTTCTTTGTTTGTTTCTCTTGAAATGAAACTTACACAACTGTCCGCGGTGCGCGTGGGGAGTGAGACAGGGGGAACACAGCGGTCACGTGTTCGGGAAGACACGCCCACACCCTCCATGCTGCATTCGAATGCTGACGATAAACTCCGAAACTTTTGCAGTTTCTGCGATGCGATGACCTCACCTGGTTACCAACACTTAAAAGATACTTTAACGTAAATTCAGACTTGATTTGCTCTTAACGCTTTCCATTCGTAATTTAGTTTCGAGGTTTTATTTGTCTTTTTTTTAAATCTGTTTTCTTATTCCATTGTTTTGATTGTTTTCATAGTTTTCCAACCTTATTTGGCTGATATTCTAAACGCTCTCATTGGTAATTGTTTAATAACGCGCTTGGTGTGGTTGATAGACTGTGTGATACTTATTTAATTCTTAATTTTCAGTTTTACAATCTTTAAAATTGTTCGCATTTTGGATTACGGTGGAAAGACACAGAGTTCAGATAACAAGTGAACGCAGCACGTCTGCCGGTGGACGATAAAGCGGCTCAGACTGTTAAAGTTTGCTGATAAAGTCAGAGTTTCGTAAAATCAACCTAAGAATACACACCCACGCCGGATCGAGACCAAAGAATCCATTCAACGCATCAAATATTCCTTTGTAACATCCGGGACACGCTATGGTCACACTGGGGGAGCTTAACTGTACTCTGCACTTTGAATGATCTTGTGTATATAGATATGGCATACAAACAAACTTGCTTGCAGTTTGTTATCCTGAAATCTTGAGGCCACACAGACAAAATTTGCAATGCATGTATCATATAAACCTGACTTCTCTCTGCCAGGTGGTGGCGCTGTGACACAGCCTGTGTTGGCTCATGGATATAATCTGATGACACGCATGCACCTTCAGCCAGCATCAGACGTCGTCCCGTTTGAGTGGCTGACTCATCAAATCAGTGCATCGCCATGGCAACACAATTTGAGCTATCAATAATGCAATTTGGTGTGGATTGAGGCGCTGTTATACCAGACTTACTTCCTGATGCCAGCAGGTGGCGCTATGACAGCATGGTTACGCTCCAGCAGCTTTAAACTGAGTGTGCCGTGGGATTATGCAGAAGAAGAAGAAAAAGTGTAACGCAGCCCTCAGGGTAAAACAAGCTGTAAC